>NW_017537223.1:881465-946476 GCF_001853355.1 Bactrocera latifrons | reverse complement strand
CTCAACTCAAATCAAGTCAACTCAACTCAACTCAACTCAACTCAACCCAACTCAAATCAACTCAACTCAACTCAACTTAACTTTACTCAACTCAACTCAACTCCAAAGTATCATAGCGTTACTACTAAGCAACACAATCCCTCTGTACTTTTTTGTTTTATTGTTTTATTTTATTTTTCTTTACTAATTTATTTTTTATTGTATTTTTTTTACGTAAACCTCTTTTAGCTTTGGTTTTCGGTTATCAATAACCGCAACACATTTCACGCGGTTTATTTGATTTATGATTGGCGACTTGACCAAGCGTTTCCTATCGGGTTATAAATTGCTGAAAGCGTTGTGGAAGCGCACACATTTTCACGCACAGGAACACATACGCGTTGGCCTGACAGCTAGAAAAATTACATACGAAATTGCGCTGCCACTTGCATGCACCCACTGACCAACTCGCCAGGACATTTGAGTTGTTCGGGTGAATCCTTTGGTTGATTGATTCTAATGGAACATGGAGCCAAATTATTGGAGCAATCACGTACGATTTTCTCAGAGTCAGTTTGGTGCTTGATAAATTTAAGTATTTCATAACGTTTCGTTATTAAAGATTGAAAATATCCCAAAATAGGTAAATATTTGTAATAAATCCAGCAAATTCACCTAGGAGTTTATACATATAAATTTTGTGAACTATATTTGGGCACTTAAGCAGAGTAAGGATTTTTGTTAAGAGCAAGCATCTAGAGTCACTACATTATAGATGATTATTTTCAATATTTCCACTAACCATATTTCCACTAACCAAGTGACCTTTCCACTACGGTTCAGCAATGAAAACAATCAATTAGAATCCATTTGGATGTGATCGCCAATCAAACTTCCTCTGCAGCCACTTATATGTATGGCCATTCCACGCCCCCCTACTTGCCATGCGGCGCACACAGAAAACATCACGTCGACAGAAAAACGCGTGTAAATGCCACAAAAATAATTAAATTGATTGAACAAGAAGAAAGCGCACGAGAGCGCCTGCATGCATGCTGAGAACAGTGACAACACCATTGCCAATTAATCAAAACATACTCGATGAGCCACAAGTTGACGAACACGCGGCTAAAAAACATATCTGAAACACATCAAATGCCTGTCGAATTAAGCGACATGTTTGTCATACTCAATGAGTCGCATGTATAAGCGCTCAGCGAACAACACAAAACAGCCGAGGGGAGCACCCGCACACGACACCTGCGACACAGTGTACAGTGGGTGCAAACTAATTGCAAACATCGCTCGTTATTCTTTAAAGCACTTCAGTGACAGACGAATTTATATATAGTGGATAGGCAGATAAATCTGCAGAAAAATAATTGTAAATCAGGAAAATTTAATTGTTGAAATTATTTGGCTAACTATTTGGCTTCCAACTAATACTTTTAATAATAATTTAATATACTCAAACCGACAGTGACATCATTACTAAATTTTTTATTTTTATTAAATTTTTTTATTTTGATCACAAGGATTGTAATCAAGTCAACCAGACATCACCGTCTTTGATTTGCAGTTCCCACTTACGGAGCTGTAATTCGACGATTTTCTACTTTTATGCCCTTGAAGCCTGCTGCTACAGACTATCATAGTTTTATTGATCAGGAATGCGAGACAAGTCGAAGTCCGCGTGACTGTCTATCCATCCGTTGGTATTCTATATTTCACGAAAGAACTTCTTTCAGGATATGCTAACCCCATATGTGGTAACCAATATATGGGTTATTTCAATATTTCACTAAAATTTTGAGGTTATGTGGATAATCGATTAACACAAAGTTCAGTTACTCACCGTAAAAAAGAAATCTCATGACAATAGTAGAAAACTGACCGAATTCTGAAATATTTGTACTGTCTGCAGAGCGTATTCAAATACTTCGCATGCCTTGTACATTTAATTAGTCAACCTTCGATTGCTTTGACTCGAAGGTATTTTCAAGGGAAACATTTTACTGAACCCCAAACATTTACAGTGGTAGTGAAAAATTAGAGCACTCCATACAGAGCGGCTTAAAGCGAATTTGTGTTATAACAACTTTTGCAAACTCTTTCTTAGCCGGGATCTCGAAAATTAATTGTTGCCTGAGGGTCTGTGCTTGTATAGATTTCGATATAGTAGCATGTTGTGGCGCTCTCCACATCCACATACACGGCAGAAAACGCCCCTAAACAAGTACGAGTTTATGCTCTTGTTAAACCGGTAAGCTCCCACTGTCTGCCTACGAGTGCATCGTGTCCTTGCTTATAGTCTTTCGAAGCGAAATTTTAACTAAGAGTTAATTAATATTTATTCTCGGAATAATGTTAAATCACGCACACAGAGAGTGCACAAATCTCTAGAACGCAAATGCGTAGAAAATAATTTGTTAAAGAATTGCCAGATATTTGCTACCAATTTGGAAATAGAAATAAAACAAATTCACGAGTGGATGAAGACATGATTATTATTCTTAAGAAATGGAGAACAGTGTTTTTCCGTCGAAGTAAATGAAATAAAGGGGCACAAAAGGTGTGTCAAATGCTCTGTTGTTCACCTCCGCTCTGCTTGATTGCCTTGGGAAGATATTTGCTTGTGAAAGCAACAACAAATTGTATTCTGTATTGAGCACAAAGGATTGAAATTAATAAAGTTTCACAACTGTCCGTTTTTGTTGTCATTCAATTCATAGAAACTAAAATAATGCTTTATTCCAAGCAAATAATTCTTCAGGATTTTCATATAAACACCTACACATGAAAAATTTAAAGAATATCAGTATCTCTCTGACTAGGCAGATGCCTTATTGTTTGTTGTTAGTACAGCAGTGCCTCTTCTCAGCGCCTGCAAGTCAATGTATTAATGGAAATCAACTGAGGAAAGCCAAATTTAGCACCAAATAAAGCAAATTCACCACAAACACACCTGCAATGGCTTTAAATATGAATAAATGTATGTGTGTGTGTCTACCTTTACGGTTGAGCGAGTTGAGACAAAGCCCCCACGCGTCAGCTGTTCACTAAAAATACTTAGCGTCCCACTTTTATTCGCAGCATTCTTTGAACGCTGTCATTATGACACTACACGTGAATGTCATGTCTGAGCGCCTCAAGCAGCGCTGGAATCGCTTCAAATGTGCACTTGAGCGTATACGTAACTTTTGCCTCTGGTTGACTTTCGTATGGTTTTTGTTGTTATTCTCACACCTACTAGTTATTTTAGCGCGATAATTTGAATTTTTATGACTTCATCAAAGGCAGCTATGCAGCAACTCGCTTTCGATTAGCGTTGATGCATCAATAGACCACACACACACACACACACACGCTACTAAGAGTGTAAAGGCAAGCAAATTAACTTATTTATATCGAGTTATGTACATGTAAATATGTTCTGGGCTGCAAAAATTAATTTTCCATTTGATTGAGCATTCATTGCGTCTGACGGATATAGAACGTACACACCCGCCTCACACACACATCGGTTACATGGGTTGATGTTCTATGTAACTGTTTAGCATAATTCCTCTCATTCAGTCATTTACTGGCTTAATCGCTGAATTGATGAGCGAACGGCCGCGCTGTGGTGCCAAACAAGCGATTTTGAAGCAAAATGAATGTGAAGCATAAGTAAGCACTCATTGATGGTTTTCTATTTATACACGCGCACGCAACCTCTCTTGCAAGAAAAGCTGTAATTATGAAATATTTCTGGTCTAGTCATCATTTTTATTTAATTTTTGCACTCTCGCAGCATGCTGTTACAGAGTATCTGCAACATGTTGCTTCAAAGTATATTAATTTGTTTCAACTTTCACTAGCTGGAGAGGACTAGTTATATACAAATGATCAGGATGATGAGATAAGTTAAAATCTGGCTGTTTATCCGTCCTTCTGTCGGTGTAAGCGTTATAAGCGTCATAGCCGATGGTCGGAACCGGGCTATTACCACGCCCACAAAACACTATTAACTGAATACCTATATGGTGCTATAAAACTATAACTTTGTGCAGCTGGAAAAAAGTGGTTAATCTCACCCACTAATTGCTTTAATGTACATTTCTCCCAAGTTAATTGAGATATCTGCCCCAAATTTGATCGGATCACATTCTTTCTGTTTTACCTCCGACGGTGCGAAAATGGGTGAACGCGAATTCTTACCTCGTTCACTCACTATACTTGTTCGGTAGAAAACTACTTTGGAAAACTCACTAAATAATTGCATCGCAGGCATTAACTTTTTCACCCGAGATGATATAAAAGAGCCTTATCGGATCCGGTATCAAAATTTGAGAATGGCTGTGACACTGCACTACTATGTGTTCAAATAATATTACATCACTTCTAAGTATTGTTTATGTTGTGATCTGTAATATTTTTTTCGTTGTGTTCAGCTATCTTTACAACTTCATTATGAAAAGATACATGTAGGAACATAGTTTACAAATTATTCAAAATTATTAATAAAATAATCGTTTTTCAATTGCAACTTTTCGTGCGCGTTTGCCATCTTATGGTCGTAGTAATCGTCCACTTGTACACCGCTCGAAGCTATGAAAATATTGCTGGAAGGGCCTGCCTCAATCAGGTGTTGATGAAGATCGGAATTTGACGATTCCACGATACTCTCAAGAACTGTCTGGGACTGTCCCTAACCACAATCTAAAGAACTTTTAATGATTTGCATACGTTTAAAATTATTTTTATTCAAGAATGAAGCCACCGTAAACGTCGTGCATTTGTTGATTTTGTCTTCGAACAACTTGAAAACTGACTAGTGCCGTAAATAAAAAAATATCAATTCTGTTGCGAAGAAAATCCACAAATTATTCATTATTCATTGTGGTTTTTGGTTTGGAGGAATCATCGGTCCGTACTTCTTTCGCAATATAGCTGGTGAGACCGTTTCTGTCAAGCGAGCGCGGTTAGGATCAATCATACCCAACTTGATATGGTCAAAATTGAAAGAATTGATCTTGAAAACATCTAGTTGGAACAAGACGGAGCTACGTGCAACACAGCATGTGCAACAACCGTATTATTGCGCGAAAAGTTTGGTATTAATGCATTGAATGGCCGCCAAATCACATAACATTACACTTTTTTTGTAGATTCATTTCAAGTCAATGGCATTTAGCAGTAAACTGGACTTTCTTCAAGTTTTAGAAGTCAATATTGTGCCGTTCATGACATATTTGGGACTAAAATTCGTGGAAAAATGCTCCAAAAATGGTTTCATCGATTTCTTTTCTGCGATAGAAGTTGTGAAGGCCATTTAAATGATTTAATGGCCACAACTTAATTGTATTGATTGTTCTTCACTGTAAATAAAAATCACTTCAGTTTACTTAACAATAATTGTATTTTTTTTTTTTTTTAAAGAAGTGTTAACGCTTATTGAAAAACAATGTATTTGACCAACTGCAACAAAATTTGTTATATAAAATTATCCTGACTTAAAAACTTGCGAAAACAGTCAAAACCACGGCTTCTTCGTACTTTTAAGTTTCATATGATTATTGCAACTACCATTGAAAATATGAAAATAAATAATTCCGCAAAAAGTGTGTCTAAAGTATCCCATCTTGTGTCTTAAATTTTACCAAAACTTTTCAAGCTCTCATTTACCGAATACAGGGACCTCAGCTCTATAGCTGAGTTTTTATCGAAAATATCGTTGAATCTCTGAGATAATGTGCTCTTCAATAGACACCAGGTGAATACTTTTTTCAGCCTCCTAAAGACTTTTGAACTTCCAGTCCACTTGCTGTATATAATACAATTCATGGGTAATATGTAAGATATCTTTGGTAAGTTAATTGAACTAATAATATTGAACGAACTTAGCCCATCCATACTTCTTGAATATACCTGTATCCCATGGTTTAAGAGCGAGTTCATAAAATGTTATTACTGGAATAATTTTGTAATAATAATTTGTAAAATTGCAGTAAATATTTTTAATACAGTTGCCAAATTTCAAAACCAATGACAGCGGAATATAACGGCAGTAAGATTGGTACACACAAAATGAATGATTAGCGATGGTCTAAATAACGATTAGTCTAGTAGGTTTGCCAACTATTAGATTAATGAAAAATAAATGAAACAATTGTTTTTACTATTATTTTCCAAAAATTTATATTCAATAAATTGATTAGAAACTTTTGAGCAAGAGTGGGGTACCGCTCAATTTCAATTACATATACATATAAATAAGTGAGCACACACTGGCGAGGAAGTGCTAAACCACTTTCCGACCAATTTACTTATAAAAATGAAGATTTCAACAAAAATTACTTGAAATCTGCGTGAAATATAGAAATATGTGTGCGTGTGCAAGTGTGTGTGAGCTGATTTCACTTTCACCACCTTTTCTAAAGCTTTTAATGAAAATATCAAATGTTATGCATAAAATATCGCACACACACGAACTAATACAAAGCATCAGACCAGTTCATACAAAGCTCTCACATACACACACACACCTAAACATACATGTACATATCATGTGTGAGTGGTATGTGTGTGTGTGTTTATGTGCTCTGCCCGCCATCGTTGATTGAGTTCATGATTCGGACATAAATTTAGATGTGCAAATAAAATTAATTAACGTCATTACGAGGCGTTGCAAAATACATTCGATTGCATGCGCCAGCATAACGGCGAATCAGGCGAACGCGCGCTGGCCGCCGCTGTGGCAAACACATGTTTCTAATAATGGAAACTGATAGCCATACACCATATATACTAGTATTATATATATATGCTTGTGTTCGAGTGCCTAACGCCATTCTCTGCTCTTTGATGACCGACATTTGCGCAATTGCTTAATTGAAATACCAGCACCATTCACACTTTCACACACACACACACACACACACACACGCAAACGTGTGGTGGTGGTGTGAGTTAAGTGCGCGTTTTGGTTCGACGGGCAATTTGCCAAGTTGAAAGTGAATGCATTAATTAGTAACAATTCTTCCTCCAAGCGTTCGAAAATAACCTTCAAAAATTTTCATTTGGCTCTTTAATGCATTTATTGGCTGAATGCGGGGTTTAGAAATTTGTGAAAAAAAGCAAAAAAAATTTGAAATTAAAGAAATTTGGTGGGCAAATCTAATTTCAGTTTGAATAAAAATTATGATAATAAATTGTTTTAGCTTCCATTCTGGAAATTCCGATGAAAAAGTAGATGAAATTATGGAAAATATTGACCAGGACCGTCGCATAAGCAGCCATGACATCGCTAAGGAACTTAACATTCATCACCAAAATATTATAAACCATTTAGAAAAGGCTGACTACAAAAAGAAGCACGATAGTTGGATCAGTGGAAAATTTATGTACCGAATTAACATCTGCGATTATTTGCTGAAACTGAATTGAATTGAATTCGAAGCATTTCTGAAGCGAATGGTAACAGGTGACGAAATGTGGATCAAATACGACAAAAATGTGCGAAAAGATCATGATCCAAACATGGTGAAGCTCAAAAAATGGTCGCAGGCCGAAAGGCTATGCTGACTTCTTGGTGAGACTAGAAAGGAATCATCCACTATGAGCTGCTTCAGCATGGCCAAGCGATTCATTCTACATTTTACTGTCAACAACTGACGAGATTGAAGCAAACAATCGAAGAAAACAGTCAGAACAGAAAGGGCTTCGATTTCCATCAGGACAACGCTAGACCACACACGTCTTGTGTCTCAAGTCTCGTCAAAAACTGGGAGAGCTTGGCTGGAAAGTTTTGATGCATCCACCATATAGCCCTGACCTTGCACCATCGGATTACTAGTTGTTTCGGTCCATGCATAACTCCCTTAATGGAGTAAAGTTGGCTGGAAAAGAAGTGTGAGAAAATTGTCTTTCTGGTTTTTCGGCTAGAAACCAGAAAAGTTTTACACTGATAGAATAATGTCTCTCTAGCGGAATAATGGCAAAAAGTGGTCGACCAAAATAATTCATTAAAGTTCATTATAAACATAAAAAAAAAATAATAAGTTGAAATTTGAAAAGACCTTTTCGACTACCCAATACTTATTTTCTAATATGAGGTGCTAAAAAAATTTAAACATATAAGTGCGTAAAAAAAATTTTTTTTTTTTTTTTCATTGAAGAATTTGATTAAGATCGCTAAGCTGGTGGTATAGTGGTCCAATATCGGCTGCTCCGACAAATGACCTGCTTATAAAGCTTAAAATTAGGTGATTGAAGTCTCGGAATGATATCCCAAAAACTGAAAGACTAACCCTTTTAAACGTCTTAACTTATCTTGCACATTCCCGCTATAACAAAAAAACAAAAACAAAAAACAAATTAATATATAATCTGCATGTTTTTAAGCTCCCGCAAGGCTATCAATCGCCATAAACAAACGCCATTTACTAAAAGTATTTTAAACAAAACCATTGAACTATAAAATAGAGGAGTCGCAACACCTCCCAGCAACCTTCATACAAGTATAAATATCGAACCATTGTGGAAGCAGGAAACTCTTTTTGTGGCCTAAGGTGGCAGCTTATGAACCTGCAAACAAATACTATTCCTCACCACGCCAAATCGCTCGGCAAAGAAGTACACAAACAAGTTGGGAGGAAAAACGTAAAATTGCACAGTTTTTGTTGTGTTGGAATTTTTTGCAGAAAAAATTGTCAAAGTTCCCATGCCAAACACTGAACTTCCGCCTCGAACGGGTAAGAAAATCAGCCAAACTGTAAAGAACAACAAAGAAGCAAATACCAAAAAAAAAAAAAACAAAAAGAAAAACAAAGTATAGAGTTTTAAGCAACCAATACATACAAACGTTTATACATGCATGCATATAGTTGCCACAACTTAAATACTCAACAAAAACATGTTTGTGTGCATGTGCATGTGTGTGTGCCAATTTTGTTATTTGTGTTGCCATTTCGAAACGGGGCCAATGACAGCAATGGCGGTGTTGACGACAACGAACTCCCGCTCAGCCGCCCACACATACACACACACCCACAGCTATGCACGCAATCAACACAGCTCCAATCAACAAAGCAGCGGAATTGAAAATATCTGCGCATGTGGCAAATCTATTGCAGACCTGCAGGCGCCGAAACTTTGATAAGTTATTTTCACATGTCCTTTTTGCGAAATTTGTGCTTTTGCGATTATTGTCGTTCACACACGTGCGCCGCTTGCTCCTTCCGCACCTTGATAAGCTTTGTGCTTGCTCAAAACAAAGACATTTTTTGAATAGAGTTGTGGTTAGTGCTTGAATGGAGACAGTTTTTACTCATATTTTGACAAGAATTCAAAATTGGGTGTTCTCCATAACCGGAGTTATGCATTTCTTGGCGATTTCCACAATTTTGCTGCCATGACTGGCATAGCTTATGTGTGATGAGTTATTGGTTTGTGCTGAGTCCAAAAACAGAGCGTGATTTTGCGTAAAGGAATGGCAAAAAAGCCATCGAACTTCGAGGCTAAAAGTGTTCAGCATGAGGATATTGGCTTGCAGCAACGAAGCTAGATATTATGGTATAAATTGGGACAAAAGAGGCTGGTATCTAGTATCATTGATTATAAGGGTCCCCTTCGTGCAATGATTAGAAGCATATATTAAAAAATATACCAATGTTTTTTTTTTTTGTTTTTTTTTTAAAGCTTATTTTTAAAGCAGAACATCATTGCTGGCTTGCGTTGCATTCTTCCCTTCTTTATACAAAAATTTGAAAATATATCGAATTTCTTCATTATTTTTACTCATTTTTGAAGTTCCTGTAATGGGGTTTCGTCCATAGCTGAGGTATGCTCAGCCGCTCCAGGATCAGATTTATTTACTTTTTGTAATAGTAATTTTGTGATAGATGATTGGACAGTCAGACCAGCTTATATTTATAAGGCGAGTCAGGTGGAATCGATTGGATTTGGTGCGCCAGGCGTTGGTTCTTGTCGAAGTTGGCGCGGTAATTACGGTAAGGTGGTGGTCCTCCTATATTCTGGTGAGGAGTAGTCACTCCCAGACACGTTGTTGACTGTACGGTACAGTGCAGTATTCTATGGATCCCCACTGCCTATTGCTGGATCGCATTCGGTGTGAAGTGCTTGCTTATATAGAAACATAGCGCAGCTTTGATCAAGGCAGTGAGGTGAAGTTTAGAAATTGTAGGATATTTCTAGTATGCTGGAAAGCACTATGTTGAGGTATGGTAAGGATAAATGATGCCACGTTACAAGCTGTAACTTTTTTTTAACTTCCCCGAATTCAATTTTTCTCTCTTTTCGACTACCTAATATATGTATGTTTATGGATCCATATTTAATCTCTTCAGAGCAAGACGTAGTTTATGTAGTACTCAGATGTCACAAATTATATTTATCTGTAAAACCGGTTTCACCTGCCAACATTCAACTATAGTGATAAACATGGGGTTTATTTGGCCTGAATTGTGTACTACTTTTTAGCTTCTTCCTTTATGTACTTAGGTAAGCACTAAAATTCAATGCTACACGTTCTTAACTGGTCTAACTACTCACATATTTACTTAACCGCCGAAATTTGAGCACAAGACCCACATTCGCATGTGCGAGATGCCGCCAGTGCTGTGACTACTTGAAAACTTTCGCAATTTCTGCAAGTAAATGCATAACAAAACACGCGAACAATTTCGCTTTCGCACTCATTCCCCACCATAGCTATGCGGGTGCACCCGGATAAATCCCTGCCACGGCACACACACTGCAGAACTGATAAAGCGCTTCCATTCAACGAAGCGCGATGCAGAGGCAGCGCCAAAGGCCAAGCAATAGCACAGAGTTTTCATAAACTTAAGAAAACTTAGCGCGCGAGCGATTTGAAAACAAGGCCAGCGGCGCAAGTGAAAGTGGAAGTAAAGTCGAAAGCTGCAAGCCGAAAGCGAGCGCAAAAGCGAAAGACAATAGCCGAATCGCGTAAAGCGGGCGACTGTTGTGCCAAATATGTGTCATATGAAGACAAAGCCGGGCGAGTAGCTGCTGGCTGTTGGCCCACTCTCGCGCATTTGTCTTGCGACTTGAGGGCGAGAAGAGGCAGGCAGCACTGCAATCGTACAAAAGAAACTGAAGCGAGAAACATGTAGATTAGGAATTGTAAGCACACGAGCACATAAAGCCACTTGTATGGAGCGTACGCATCCGACATGGGCGGTTCGAGTCGGTTCTAAATGCAAACAACACTTTCGTGACAGCGGCAACAAGCGAGTGCCGGCAACAACCACCGTTCCAGGCAGTCCGACTAATGCCTGTCACTTAAAACTTGCAGCGCCAGTTGACACAACAACAACAAGAACAGTCAGTAACAAGTGGCGTACAGTTGGTAATGTTTGCTCGGGCAACAGTTGATGAAGGCTCTGACGCACACACCCATACACGCACACACCCATACACTCGCATATATGCGGAGCAGCAACACATTTGCATGCGCATTTGTTTGCGCTGCGCCTCCGTCGAGGCACTGTGGGAAATCCGGCCGCCATGCAAGCCATTGTGTTGACTTTCACAGCCATTAGTTGTTGTTGTTGATGTTTTGGCTTTAGATTCATTGCAACACAATGGCGAGGACTTCTGCGCGGCCGCATTGTCGCGCCGCGCAAATGCATACATGTTATGCATATGTAGGAGTGTCTGACGCAAATGCATTTTTAATCGTGCGGGCGTTCGTTCATGCTGAGCATGCTGAGCATGCGCGCGTGTGTGAATGTGTGAGTTTGTGTTTTGTGTTTTGAAGATTTGTGTCATCAGTTGCTAGCGATTGCTGTTTACGTATGCCTCATAGAAAAGTTCACAGTGTTTTACATGCGGCATATGTGTGTTGAAATCAGATTTTACAAGTGTTTCTGTTTCGTCTTCTTCGATAGTCACACTGTTAGTAATAACCATAATAACATTATTACACTTTCATTTTTACTTTGTTTGGATTTTCTCTTTTAATCGCTCGGCATGTTGCACTAAAAATTATATAAATATACCCAAAGCAGGTAATAGGTTTGGCGCGAAGATTAAAAACGGAGGAAAGCTTATATATATGTGTAATCGTCGCGACGAACTGATGCGATTAAGCCATATCCCCCTATCTATTCGTTTGTACTTCTGTCTGTCTGTATATATACGAACCAGTCCCTCGGCTTTTGAGAAATCGAGCTAAAATTTTGTATAATGATTTTCCTCCATAAGAAGCTGATAATAAGTCAAAACTGCCGATATCGGGTCACTATAATGCATAGAGCCCATACAAACTGAATGCTTGAAATCAAATGCTTGTATGGAAAACTTTTTTTATTTGACGAGATATCTACGTGAAATTTTCCATAGAGTATTTTATTGGTCACAATAAAAAGCATTGTTTACGGAAAGCAATCGAACACCCTTTCTGAACCAAAATTATTTCCAAAAATGTACAATGTGTACTTAAAAGAAGGGATACCTCCCGACCCCTGGAAAAAACAGTGATGGCTACTACTTCCGAAACCAAACAAGCACCGAAGGAACTAATGAAAACAAGGTCCACCATTGGCAACTACATAATGTAGTTGATACTGCGAAATGCGCAGTCAGTGGCAAGCGATAAAAAGGCGGAACAAGAAAATGTTGCTTGCTGAATGTAAAGAATGCCTTCAACTCAGCAAAGTGGGCAAACATCATCAAAATGTGTCACATATAAGCTCCTCAATATCTTTTGCAAATTATCAAGAGTTCTTTTGAAAACAGGCGACTTTTATTCGATACAAATAGAGGGAACAAGAGTTGCTCTATTTAGAGTGGAGTACCACAAAGCTCGGTTCTATGCCCCCTTCTAGGAATGGGGTATGTATGATGGGGTGCTAAGGAGACACCGACCGAATACCGACCAGACGACCTTATTGTGGCAGCAGTGGCTAAACATCTATATGAGCACCGGAGCAAACGAAATGAGTGCATAAACGATCTGCACCAATGATTCTCATTCAATGAGTTCAGAACTGGCTGAGTACGTCATTCACAGCCACCATTAAAGTATTTGCCAGTAATAAAATAATAATCGTAAAATATCTCCTAGAATACACTGCAGGTAAAGCGGAAAAAATCATAAAAGCCTTATCAAGAATAATGGCAAATAAAGGGTGCATGTGTTCCAGCCGGTGTTTCTTACTCGCAAAGGTAATGAGGTCGGTTCTGCTATATGTGGTTACCACAGAAGCCAAAAGAAAATAGAGGCTTAACAAATGGACTGTGAACCCACAGACTGATACCGGACGTCCAATCGTCGATAGACAGTCGACATAAGGACCTAAATTTCTACTTAACCTAATAACTAAGGGGACAGGGTGCTTTAGAAGCTACCTGTTGAGATTCCGGCACGACATTACTCCGAATTGTCCGACGAATTCAGACAAGAGTAAAATTTAAACCAAGAGTGTCCACTAAGAACTGTTAAACTGTCAGTGATGCAGCAGCCTCAATCATGGAAAAATCAAATCATCAAATATGTAGAGTATAGTAGCAGTCCGTCAGTCCGTGCCATAGAGGAGACTTAAATTTCTTATCCCTCCCACGAAGTAATGTTTAACCAGGTGGTTCCGTGGGAGTCTAAGGGATTGAAGTTCCGCTCTTCTGCTTTTGACGCTTCCCCTACTTTCAAGAAGAGTATTTTCCAAAGCAAATTCACAATATGTGTCCGATCCCAACGGATAACTATAAAAAATAGCTGCCCTACAAAGTGACTGATCAAAATTAAAAGAAAGAAAGATCTTTTTATACCCTTTTATGCTGAAAGAATTGCACCTATGAAGTGTCTTATGTAAGGGACAAAAATAAATGCCGAAGGTATATATTAGTTTGTCAAAAAAATCTTGCGGTATTTTCGCTGGTAGGCGCTGAGAGCGCGTAGTTATAGTTTTATTCGTCGCATCGGGTCATGCTATACCTTTTTGGAAAGCTCATTTCACGCGATAACACGTGTTTGATTGATTGTCGTTTCTTTTGAGTCGTTCGTGAGTTATAGCGTCGCAAACATGGAGCAAAATAAAGAGAAAACACGGCATATTTTACAGCACTACTACGATAAAGGCAAAAATGCATCTCAAGCCGCCAATAAAATATGTGAAGTTTTTGGACCCGAAACAGTTTCCATTTCCACCGCACGACGATGGTTTCAACGTTTTCGTTCCGGTGTAGAGGTGGTCGAAAATGCGCCACGCTCCGCAAGGCCTGTCGTCGAAAATTGCGATAAAATCGCTGAATTGGTCGAAAGAGACCGGCATAGTAGCAGCCGTAGCATCGGTCAAGAGCTGGCCATGAGTCATCCAAAAAAAAATTTTATGAACAATTGAAAATTCAATAAAAAAATACCGCAAAATTTTTTTGGCAACCTATTATGTCAAAACTACTCAATTTTGCTCTTTCTATCTACCATCTGTTCAAGTCTATGGATGTATCCACGATGTATGTAACGTAGACTAATGCAGCAGTTCCGGTGGTGACTTGTTTACTTTGTGAAAAGTCTACGAAATAAGTTCATAATTGGCGACCCTACCTACTTCCCCCTCCACCCTATTTCACCTCCATCAATTTACAAGAGTTTTTATTTTTGATTACAACCGAATTTTGCGTTTACTTAGAGCTCATTTCTTTCTCGCTGTGTTCTTTGGAAGTTGCGTATATATTTTTCCCACTACCTATTACCGAACTAAAAGCTTCAACTGAAAAATGTAATTCTAACAATATTTTAATTCTAAGAAAATTC
This sequence comes from Bactrocera latifrons, assembly GCF_001853355.1. Lineage (NCBI taxonomy): Eukaryota > Metazoa > Arthropoda > Insecta > Diptera > Tephritidae > Bactrocera > Bactrocera latifrons. The sequence goes on along the minus strand of NW_017537223.1, from coordinate 931,721 downwards.
TTTTAGCTTATTACATGTGCACATATGCCGTTATTTAATTTCATTGCGGTTATATATTTCACAAATCCGCTGTGATTTATGGCCTGTGGCTTTCGGACTTTTTCCATTTCTAGCTTGAGTTTCGCATTAACTTCTCTTCTGTCAAATTATCATATTTATTTTAATTCTGTTTTTATTTCTTGAGGGCAATTGTTTTAAAATTTCGCTCTAACGCTTTGTTGTTGGCCATTTATTTCATTTCATGCGCGCAGCCACTCAGGCGGCGGCAAAGAGCGCGCCAACAGCAATCGGCGAGCGGCAAGGCGGTGGCGGCAAAAATATGTATTTAATAAAAAATGCCCGTACTTTTGCATGTGTATGGGTAAGTATGGGTGTGCGTTTGGAACAAAAATGAGCTTGAAACTGCAAGAAAGTCATTTGTGCGCTCGATGGAGAACGCTTATGAGCAGCGCTGAGCCACAAGGAAGAATTCAGCGCTCGCGAACAAAAATGCAAAATTATGAAATACCAAAGAAAAGGAAAATTTCAATAAACTGCACCATTTATCACAATTCCGAGTGTCAACTGGGCGCGACAAAGCAATGCGGCAAGCACAAACCAACATTGGCATTTGCTTATTAAATTTAAAAGTAAATAACAAAAAAAATAAATAAAATCGAGCGAAAATGCAAAAACAAAACTAAAATCGAAAAAGTGGCAGCCATTTTGACTCTGATCTTTATGCTGTGGATGAGTGACTCACAAGACTCACCCAAAATATCTTAACTTATTTAAATCCCTAGAAGAATATGTCGTTGTCGAAAAAAATCTTTATTTTCGACACATAAGCGTTAACAGATAGAAAACACGAGGCCTTAATTTCCATCCGAAGCAACCTGAGTGAAAAAATTAAGAAAACTTTTAGTAGATCGACCTTTAGCAAGTTAATATGGGATAAGCGAAAAAGTCTTTTCGTATTTTGTCAGTAGCTATCGTTGCAATCGTATATCTCAAGCGCTACCAATCACATTGTGTCCCAATATATAGTTTTGGAAGGTGAGATTTTAAGCTTCATTTAACCAAAAAAAAACTAAATTCGCGGATGTTGAAAATGCCGTGCTTTTAAGGTTTGAGGACCCAGATTTCAGTTAGTCGAGCTTACAACTGCTTTCTCCGACTACAAAAAAAATCCTTGAATTATTTTTAAACGTACTTTTGAATGCACACACACTTTTGCAGAAAATGCGAACAAAACAAACACAAAGAATTTTAAGCACTTTATGAGTTGGTATTTATAACTTAATACGCGACGCGCTTCTATCACACTTCCAATGAAATTCAAGTGAAATCAAATGAATTGCAAATGAAAATTTGACGAAAATCCAATTAAGCTCTTTTCAAATTTTCAATTGTCTGCCGCTTTTCCTAATGCCACAACCGCGTCTCAAGCACCAGCGCTACACACACACGCATGCGAGCATGTATTTCTGCATGTGTGCATGTGGGAGTGCCTATTATGGAATCTTGCCATCATTGCAGTCAATTACTCACCTCCAATTACAGTTTTTCCAAAGGAAATGCCTGCTGCTGCGGTAAGAGTTTGACATTTCTCGATACTTGAAAGACGCACGCAAACACACACACACACAAGCTAAAGATACAAAAGCTTGCGGCACATGCAATTTTATTTGGAATTCCAGTTCGATTGAGAAATAAATGTGCGCCTCTGCGGCGAAATTATCTATTGACATATTTACTAAATGCTTTGGAGCTCGATCAATTAATAATTACGAAGAATTAAAAATTCGTAGTATGCCACATGCTGGCTATGCGCCACGCAAAAAGTACTAGGAAATTTTCATGCCACTTTAGTAATACGCATTTGTAGACTAACAAGGACGGAGACGAAATTTGAATGACTCAAGTGGCCAGACAATTTCAATGGCTTTTAAAATATTAAATCGCAGTTTTGCCGAGAGCGAGCTGAAAGCAAAAACCGAAAGGACAAAGCTTTCTGTACAGAGCTAATGAAATTTGGCTACTCAGAGAGGCAGCAAGGTCGGGGAAATATAAATATTAATTTATTTATAACAAATTTTATCACGGGTGTTAGCCCGTGCTTAAGCTTAATCCCTTCTTCGTGAAGTTCAAATCGGGCTCGCTGAATGAAGAAGGTACACTCATCTGCTGCCTTCTTTAAACTGTGTTTAGGAAAGCAGTATTTGTAACTCTGGTCTCAGCCTACATGGCTCATGACGTGGATGTACCACCGGCATCACTTAAAAGACTAATCAAGGACAACAAAAGATAGATATCCCAAGAGGGTGTGATCCCAACGAAACAACAAGAGCGATAGGCTGACTTTTATTTTACCGAGCTCTGCAAGAAATGTCTTTCAATAATTTTCCTTTTACTTTTGTTATTTTTTTCCTTTTGCAATGCTTTTATCTTTTTTTTTTTTTTTTTTTTTTTTTTTCTTTCAAAAATTGTCGGTCCCTTCTAAAAGTAGTCGGATCTTAGAAATTTTTTAAGCCAAAATCAATTGGAAACTGGACTATTTTTACAAATTTTATTATTGCTTTTGTTTTGTTGCTATAAGCTGACTTTTAATGCTACGCAGTTTCGTTGTCCTTACGAAGCAAAACTTTTCCAGCATTTTAAGAAAGCGCGCAAAAGAGAAAACTATGCCGAGCATTTAGCCTTGAAAATGAAGACGAAAACATTTAAATTGTGTTGGAGTGACTGTAAAGTAACTCAAATGTTTATTACAGAAAAATTTGCATTACATTTTTGCGGCAACAGTCGCAGCTTTTTATGCAAATCGTGCCACTCTCAAGCCTACTAAAGAATTGTGAAGAAAATTTAAAAAATTCATAATGTTTACTATTTAGTAGTTCTTCTGAAGCTCCAAAGTATGTTCAAGTCTGTGCCATCATCTAGGGCACTGCGCCAACTTTTTACTAACTAGCCTAACCAGCTACCTTCCCCTTCATTTGTTCCGCGTCATAACTTTACCTGTCTCTAGAAGCAGCAATTTATGTTTAGCATAATTTTACACATCATTTACCGCAGCAGGCAGCCAAGCGGTGATGAGCATAGTTATTATTACCAAAAATTACCGCTACCGCAACCAAGTACCGCTATCGACACTAATTCCACAAAACTCGTGTAATTCGCAGTTTTGCCTCGCTCTTTACCTTGTTTCTCTCTTTTGTATAAAAACCTGCTGCTGTAATCTCTTTGCTCGCATTTAAGCCGACGTTGTCAGAAATCATTTAAACGTTTAAACTGCTTTTCTTAGCTAATTTGCCTAGTAATCTGGGCAAATATTTCTTGAAATCGCAGCGCTTGTGTGTTAATTTTGAGGGAAAATTGGAAAGCTTGCGTTTAGATGATATCACGGCAACGCTCTTGTGTAGCTGAAGCCTAAACTTTTGCTAGATAAGTTCCTCATTTATTCAATAATCGTCAAATCCAGTTTGCTTCTAATATTTATAATAACCTTAAGTTGTAAGAGATTTCCAATGTCAGTGTTTATTCCCAGTTAATTTTTAATTTTTGTAAAAAGCCCTCTCTTCCCTTTCTTTTGAAAATTCATAAGCACTTATACTATGCAACATTATCGCTATATTTCAATAAAGCTTGTATCCGCATTTATTCATTATATGCTCTATGGCCGCACTTTGGTTGGGCAATGCGTCAGAGCGCGCTCATCAGCCCCGTCAACCTCATCAACCTCATCTAAGTGCTCACCATAATTCATAACTTTTGCTCCCGCTGGGGCACAACAGACGTCGTTTTGCGCCTTGGTGGGGGCGCTGCAAGGACGATGGGTGCCCCTCCACGGACAATCACGTAGCTGCGCCAACTGTGAAGCCGAAGGTGCGGGGCGGAGTGTGCCGCAGAATGGCTGAGCAGATGAGAGTATTTAGCACTTATGCATGTTGACACATTTGAAACTACTTTTGGTGCGCCAACACAAATGCAGCACGTTTACAACAAAAAGAACATACATTGACGCATATGTGCTCGGTTAAATGGATGAGCGACTCACATAAACCCAAATACATTGGCGCGCATGTAGGACGCGAGCACACACACACACACGTACGTGCAGACACACTCTGTTAGCTCACTTGTTCGCCGGCACACTTAAGCTTAAACCAAACTTATTAGAAATTTTGTCTGCGTGAAGCTTTACAAGGGATGAGCGTGAAAATCCTAGTTAAGTAATGACTTATGGGGTCTTTGATAGCGCTTGCGAGGATTTGACAGTGACAACGCAGCCAGGCTGACGGGTGTGTGCGATTGTATGTGTGTGAGCGCCTAAAAGTTGACTGACTTTGCGGTTGAATACACACACATACAACGATAGCGGCGTACACGGCGTATGAGTGATATTGTTATTCGGCTGAATGGCGCTTTCTTCCTCTCCGATTTATTGCGCTGACTGCAGCCAGTTCAGTGGCCTAAATACCAGCTGTGTAGTGTAATTAAGTGACGAGCACTCGGCGCGTCTAACGATCGCTATATGGCCGCATTGAATGCTCACATGCATAAAAGTGACAGCTGCTAAGCGCCGTTATAACTTTGCAAAGCGCGATGTGCAAAGCTTTAACGAAAGGTGTTTGCACTAAATTCGGGCCGTGCTGTGCTGGCGCTGCTAAACTTAAAGTGACAAAGTCTCCAGCATTTCTTTTTAGTTTCCCCGCCACACAGTATGAAAAAGTTAATTGCTTGGCGCTTCGAGGCAGCTTCAGGCCATGCTCACGCTCTCTAATGACCATTAGTGACCCATATACAGACGCACGAACATGTACCGAAAAACTCACAACGGCATTAATTTGCGCATAGCAGAGCAGCTTTACGGGTAATCTGAGTAGCCATGGGCATTATTACGGTACATTTGCGCCTCTCTTAATCATTGCAGTTCAGTTTTCTCCCGAATTTATAAAACACAATTCTTTTGTTTCTGCTTTGCAGATGGTACATTGGGGCATTCATAAAAAGTGGGCGGCACTTAGCACTTCATGGAAGCAGCATAAAAAGGCAATTCAGCAAATACTGTCTAACGCTGTAATGGAAAATAGGTGCAAAAGTTATAAAAGCAAAGAAGAATTTGGAAACATTATGTCATTCTGAGAAAGAATCTACTCAGGGATACCGTCACTGTTGCCGAGGAAATGGGCCAAAAGTCAAGTTTAATAATCATTTCTGTTAATGTTAAAATCGTAAATCCAAAACTACTTAAAGCAAAGTATCGAAATCATAAATCCGCTTTAGTCTTCTGTTTTCAGACATTTCTTATATATGTTTATCAGCGACTCAGTTTTTAAAATATCAAACAGTAATTATACGCACGTCCATTTCTCATCATTTTGTTGAAATCGTCGATATCGGACGACTATAGCATATAACTGCCATATAGACCAGTCAGTATCGAACTCAAGACAAAGATCCTTTTGTATTCCTTTATTGGTCCTGCTAAGGGTGTTACAGCTTCAGTGTAGCCGACGTTAACGCTTTTTCTTGTTTTTCTTTCTGAATTGGTTTACTACTCTCTTTCAGCTGCCAAAGGAATCTTATCATAACAAGTAAGGAATGGCTAGTTCGGGTACAACAGAATATTTTCTACTCTTTCAACTTATCAATCAAAGCCAGGGAAATACTTTAAGTGTAAAACCAATCCGAGCAAAGTCAGCCGTATGTTCGAAAATCCTGATACTAGTTATATGGGGGGTTAGTCAACTTTTAGTTTACATTTATCTATTTTAGGCACGAAGATACACTGTTATAAGTAAAACAGGCACTCTCATTTTCATTGGGGTAACTGACAGATTGGCCGATGTATGCGGTACAAAGTCACACCGAAGTTCGAAAAACTTTGTATGAAGTATATGGGGGCTAATGGAAGTATTTGTTCGATTCAACCCATTTCTAACATACAGACATATCATTATAAGAGAAGTATTATCTTTAATTTCAATTACAAATATATCTCACACATTGGCCGACATTTTCGATGATGAGAAGGTACCGGGGTATAAAAATTCGGTATCTAGGGGCGTGAATAGTTTTGGTGGATTTGAACAATTTTGGTTAACCTTCGTACAATGTTTAATCCCGTTATATTAATTTCTTCTTAATTTGCGTACTGGAAACTGAACGAAATTGTGTTATGTGGGAATTAGGCACGGTTGTTTTCCGATTTCGCTCATTTTCGCAATGTGACATGTCATGTACCAAATTATATCGATATTGGTCCTGAGATATGGGATTTCACCAAAAAGTTTGCGGTGTGTTGCCCTCTGACGGATTTATTTAATTTATGCGTTTTATTTAATGATTTATCGCGCTTTTGGTAGTTTTGAACAGTACCGCTTTCATCCAATTTGGATCGCTGAGCGAATTTGGTTGTTTTAGCTTAAGCGGTTTAGGATATATACACATTAAACTTATTAGCCCACTTTTTCAAAAAAATGTATCCACAGATGCCCCGGCTACTGCGATCCCCTGTGAAAAATTACAGTCTTATATCTTAATTTAGTGAACCAACAGAGAACAGAGAACTTTCTCTATACTAAGAAACCTGCATACTAAGTTTCATCAAGATATCTCAATTTCTAATCGAGGTACCGCTTGCACGGACGGACGGACATGCAGACAGTCAGCCGGATTTCAACTTTTCTCGTCACCCTAACCATTGACATATTATATATAATCCTATATCTATCTCGTTTAGTTTTATGTGATACATACAACCGTTAGGTGAACAAAATTATAATAATCTGGTTGCAAGAGTATAAAAAAGATGAGAGGCATTGCAAAAAGTTCAATTAATTTGATTATCTTTGTATTGAAAACCTTTAATTTAGTTATTAAATTCACCAGCTGCAAAAAAGCACTGATATTTTATATCCCAGCTTAATTAGGTTAGATGGCAAATCCCAAAAGATGGAGCATAGAAGATATTATGATTAAGTAAGTAAGATGATATACTCATCGCTAGTTCGCATGAAACCATAAATAGATGAAATCGAGAAAAGTATCGGACTGAAAAGAAGAGAACAGTCTATAGCGCGACAAAATAAAACTTGCAAATGTAGTCCTTTATTTACTTTAGTTAGTTTGTTTATTTCTCAGTCAGAGTTTTCAATCCAAAACCAAACATGTAAGAAATTTTATACTAACAGAATGTGCTGCCCACTTGAGTATTTCACTATGAATTATTTATATATTTTTAACATTACGCAGAGATATTTTCCAGCTGTGCGCTTTCAGACTGCTACAACTAAAAGCGCTCGAGTGGCTACTCACGAACTACTTGGACCAATACAGCGCAATCTCCAGCTCTCCAGCAGAGTGAGGAGTTACTAACTCGGCAGACAAATTTTGTGCGACTTGAAGATGAGGCATTTTACCAGTAAATTGAATTAAATTGCAACCTAATAACTCGTGCGAGTGGCTGGGACAAGAAGAAATAAAAAACATGAAAACATAATTTGGGCTCACTTCTCATTTAAGAGCGCAAAACGACGTGGAAATGTTCAGCCTGCGGCCGACTCGGCAACGACCTTGTACACAGATAACGCTATTAGACTCGCCTAGGCAATGTAACACACCAACAGCAGACAGTTACATAACGGTGACGAGCAGATAACACGAATTAATTTGTAGCAGAAAAATGCTGAAGTTAACGAGGCAAAGACTTGCGCGGTGGCTGTCTGTTTAAGCAGTAAGCGGAGTCTACAAGTCAGTTTTGGCTGAAGGAAGAATAAATTGTGCCGTAAAAAAATATTTGCACTGCGTACCGTTAGCTTTCATACGTAATGAGCGAAGAAGGCAGCGAGGGACTGTGAGTGCCAGCAAGGCGAGGTTTAGTTGGGTTTAGCAGGCCTTGCAAATTACAAAAAAAAAAAAATCACAGCAAGAGAAAAGAGCACTTGATGGAAGCTGTAAAAAAGTAAGTCTGAAAATTCTTTCGCGAAATAGCATACGCACTTATACGAACAAGTTCGGTTATAAAAATACCAAAATGAACTGAAGCGATTTAACAAATTGCAAATTTAATCTATACAAGCAATAAACTTTAGGCAACTTTTCGAGACTTTCTAATTATGACAATGTGCACCCACAATTTGTAAACACTAAAGTTAGCTGCCGCGCTGCGAAACTTACACGCAGCAAGCGTATAAACATAAAGCCAACGGCGCTTGCAACAATCGAATGCGCGGTGCCAGCAGACTTGAACGGAAAATTAATAAATATTTAAAACAGCTGCCGTAGCCGACGATACATGGCAAATATTAAAAACTCTCGAACGCCTTCTATAAACAGAACGTATCGAACGCCAATGGCCTAGAACCACGCCGGAGTCAGGCAGCGCGTTGTCCGACAAACAGCACGCACCAACACATCCATAGAGCATAATATACACACATTGTACATAGTGTGTGTGTGTGTGCGCTCGATTAAAATTCGGAGCGAACGGCAAGCCACCACTACCGTATAACGGCATTGCTGCCCGTCAGTGGCGCGACTCATCGATGCACAGCAATTTGATTAAATTTCCATAAACGAATTCCGGTCAATGGGCCAAAGTCAATATTTATGAAAAGTAGGCTGCGGTGCGCTTTGGGGTCACATCAGTGCGGTTGCTTGCAGAAATTCAAAAAGTCGGAAAATTAAGTAACTTGTACATTATATAGTCTGATTGATGATAACGATAAATGGCGGCGCAGCTTGCGTGGCTTGGTACGCAGAGGTTAAGAAATTCTGCCATTAATATGTAACTAATTTTACTAAGTGCTTGAGAGATAGATGTATTTGTGATGTGGAAAAGCCTCAAGAGACTCAAATGCAGCTTTGCAGCTGATTGGAAGTTGTACCACGACAATGCCCCGGCTCAAGCCACCTTTCTTGTGTACAGCTACCTAACCAAGGCTGGCATCCCAACGCTTCCGCAGCCGCCCTACAGCCCAGATGTGGCTCCTTCGGACTTTTTTGTTTCCTTGCGTGAAAAAGCCGAAGCATTTTGAGACGACAGAGGGGACCCAATCAGCATGCAACTCGGCTATTAGGGCTATTCTGTAGACGTGTGCCTTTCGTGACGACTTCAATGCTTAGAAATCGCGCTGGCGGCACTGCATCGACGATTGGTTCAATAATTTGTTTAAATCGGCTCAGTCCTATTACTTTCCGGATAAACGTAGACTTGCATTAGCAAGACGATTTCCTCACTCTGCAAACAAAAGCATTGAAATTAAAGTCTTTGAAGAGTTTTTATGAGAGTTCGATAAGTCTGCAGACCCACTGAGCTCTCCAAACACTGCGATGAAAGATTTTACTTAGAACTCAGGTGAAGTTTGCAACTTTAGCGATCATGGATCGTTACTCATCTGTATCTTGAACTTGGAGCTACTTTGAACAACCGTAAATGGGGTCTTTATGCGATGAATAATAAGTTGAGAACTGTAAAAACCATTTTAAAGCTGCAGCTCTACAAAGAGAAAGTCTCTAGCACTCCAAGAAAATAGCTTCCTTTACAGATTCTCAATATTTATGTATATTGATATTAAAACAGAAAGTCCATTCAACGTTATTTTCCTGTGTATTCCGAGCCAATTCTACAACAAGTTTGTTGTTGTACATCGACATGTTCTCGCATATCGAGCATTTTCTTTCCACTCACGCACGTGCGCACACATGCATACGAATTCGCTGCATTAATACATTTACATATCCATGAAAATATTATTTTACTCCGGCGAAAGGCGGGCGTACGTGCTCTGCGTTGCCCACGCAGACGCCAGGGAATATAGAAAAACAATAAAAACTCAAAACAAAAGCATTAAAATGCAATCAAAAAGAGCAGCTAGAAGAGTCGTTAAGACCACGCCAAAGCTACCAGCATTCGAAGATTAGGCGTAGCAGAAGAATTACATTGAAGCAGGGCATAAAGTTGGGCCCTATATTCAAACTAGACGCTATGAAGCAACATATACAAGCATCGAAAAAGGCTACCAACCAACAAAGTGATAGTCTTTTATGCATTTGAGCAGTTGGCAGTGATGAGTGAGGGCGAAAACAGAGATTGAGAAAGAGTGAGAGCGAGGGGATTGGCTGTCTGCCGCAACGCCATAAAAATAGACAACACGCCCATATTTGGACCCCTTAGATACATGCTAGACAATTTGAATGATGAATGCTGCCACCGAAGCGTCTGTGATGGCGGCCATTCTTTCTATGCGTCTCTTAATGAGATTTTTACAACTTTATTAAATATGTTGCGTATACGCCATGTACACAGCCTTTCTTTGTGCTTTGTGTTTTCACATATTTTTTCTACCGACCGTCTCGCATTAATCACATTTTTGTTAAAGCGCTCGAAGCATTGCTTCCAAATGACAAACGCTAATTGCGACAAGCAACAAATAAGATAAAGTGAAAAATATTTTACGAAAATAAGCTTTTTGCAAATATCAAATTGCCAATAATAATTATAATGTTTTTTTTACCTATTATTATCACTTTCACGCATACATATATTTGTGATTCGTGTGCCTACAGGGTCACGCTGAGGCCGATATTAGTCGATTTGTTGCTTTCGATTTTGTTTGCTTTGCACTAATTGCCAGCACCGCTGCCAGTTCGCTCTCCAGTTTATTGGGCTAAATTTGGTATTCATTCAACTTAATTTGGTCGTAAAAGTTTAATTATTACGCAATCTGCGTAAGACATTTCGAATTTATGTTACGAGACTCAAGGCGCTGCTTTGATGCCAGCTCTGCACATTAGCTGCATTATCATGCAGATGCTTCGTGCACAAGCTCGCACATTGTTCTATACATGTTTTAGTCAAATACACAAAGGCCGTCTTGTGGTATGGAAGCGGCTGGTGCGTCTTTAATTTTTCCATTAAAGAGTTTGTGAGATCACAATTCGGAAATTAAACAAAGAATTTAAGAGAAAAAATTGTATTATATAATTTTTTTACAAATTATTATTCAGTGCAATAGTGTTTTACTTAAGCATATTTAGAAATTGGTATGTTGCGTATACGCCGTGTACATGTTGATCCTTCTGATAGCTGGTGAAGATAAATTGAACAGCAAGCAATGGTTTTGAGTAATAACTATAAATACGATAAAATAATTTGTTGAGACATTACAGCGTTGTCTTAAATAATAATCCACATTCAAATTCGTCAAGTTATTTGGTCAAATAAAGTATTTCACACTATAACTGATGTTTTTTAGTTAGTTTGTATGGCAGCTATAAGCTATAGAGGGCTGATCAAATAAATTTGTTCAGAGAATTGTAACGTTTATCTTGACAATAACATATGCCAAATTTCGTGAATATATATCATCAAATACATGAATTTTCCATACACAGACTGAATTTTCAAAGATCAATTTGTATGGCAACTACATACTATATTGGTCCCATCTAAATAATTTTTTCCGAGGCGATATCGTTTCTTTTAACAATATTGCTAGTAAAATTTTGTTAATAGATCTCGCCAAATAAAAAAGTTTTTCAACAAGAACTTGATTTTTATCGGTCAGTTTGTATGGCAGCTAAATGCTTCAGTCGGCCGATTTTGATGATTTCGGCAAATAAGCAGCGCTTTGATGAGAAACAGACGAGTGCAAAATATCAAATCGATAGCTTAAAAACTGAATGAGTAGTTCGTTTGACCAAGTCGATTCAGCTCTTTACGTTGATCGGGGTACCGATGTTTCTTCTTGGTATTAAAAATTGTTCAGGATATAATTTTAAAAAGTAATAAAATAATGTATGCTCTTGCATTTACGTCGCGTTTCCTTATTACTCATTTGCCGTGCATCGGGACAATTTTAGTACGACAGGGCGTATGAATAACTTTTCGACAGAAAGGCTTTTCTAATTAGAAATATCAGTGATAAGACACAATTTCTTCTACCAATATATATATATATATACATATATACGATTTCTATAAATTTCGATTTCTAAATACAAAAAAAAAATACATTTTTTCACTTTCTGCAATCAAATATGGAAAATAATAAAATAAAAATCGAAAAATAGAAAAATGTAAAAATTAAATTTCAAAACTTCTATTTATTATTTTTTGTGCAATAACAATCATTTATAAATATTCGCTAATATTAATTTAAATTGAAAACTATTATGGACTATAATAATACTTCGGCCAACTAACTTGGCTCAAATGGATACAAATATCCCTGCACTCATTTGGCCATAAATAAATTGCAAACAATTTGTGCACTGACTGCATTGCTGCGGCCAAGCAAACTATTTGCTCACTATTATTTGTGGCACACACATTGATTCACAGGCGTTTGTTCTCTTTTCATTCCAAGTTGGCTTGGTATATGAGGGCTAAAAAGTGTGCCTTTGCTATTGTGCTAACTGTTTCCATTCGAGTACGTAATGTTGGTACTCGAGTACTTATATACATATATACACATATATGGATATCTAATGTGCTTTTATGTATTTGCGCATGTATGGCTGTGTGGTTTGAAAGCCACACATTAAGTCCTGTCTGCATTCCGCTTCGGAAATAATAATGGAAAATGAGTTTTTAATAGCCGTAGAGAGCAACCACTGTATATTTGCCGAGTCCGGTTATTCTTGGAATGCTCTGCCCTGCAGCTGGCTCTCCTAATCTCACTAGCCGTCTTCTGGGTTTCATATTATTTCGGTTTGCGGCCAAATATTTACGGTTTGCGACCGCTTGTGAAGGGGTACAGGGAGCAACACGTACACAAAGCATTTGTGTATATGTAAATATGCTCATAAATACCTGCTCGTATATATTTTCGTTGCGTTGAAAGTTCGTAACCTGCCTGCCTTTTGAAGGCAAACTCCGTAAAATCAATTCGCAACGTGTAAGGAAACTACGTCGTTTTGCAGAAATAAGAAACATGTTTAAATTTACTGCTACTTACCTAAGAGTCAATATTTAGTGGATGTACGTGCAATGCTCACGACTTAAGCTCAACACCAACGCATATTTCTTACCTGGAAGTACAAAAATATATAATTACAATCATTTTTCTACAATGACTCCTACAAAAGTATATTGTCCATTCATAGCCATAATATTTCAAAGTATACTTAAAATTATGTACATATTATCATAACTGTATTTTTAGCATGAAGAATCTAAAAGATCCCTTTATGTCCCTCAAACAGCTATGAAGACAGTCATTCCTTCATCACTGAGAGAACTTGCGCAAGGTTCATAAACACCCACTTAGGCTAACGCATATAGATTTTGATACTAATACTAATACTTAGATATTTAGGTATAATATTAAAAGTAATGTTATATGTGATCCGGCACCGGCAAGCGAGCTACATTTTATGCTGATGACACAAATTAAATATCTCGCACTTATTAGCCAGTCTACCACACGGACTACAGAGCACCTGCACATTTATACAACTACATGGCACATAGATACCTCTACAAGTGCACATGCTTGTAGGCCCAAGCTTAAAGGAAATTGTCAAATGTTGACTTTAGACGCGGCAGAAACGTCAGCTATGCTTCGGGAAAGTGGCACAGTATCGAATGAGGGCAAAGCACAAAGCAAATACCGCAAGCAACATATATATAATATCCTTATATATATTGTAATATAATATATATTTATACATGTAAAGTATATGTATTTGTATACATGGCGGCGAAATGGCTTGTCGTGGCAGTCGGTTAATTACGATAAAGTGTCTAGGGCCTGTGTCAAGTGAGCAGGTCTTAATATCATCTTAACCTTTTACGAGTGCGGCGCAAGTAAAGGCCTGCGCCCACAACTGTTAAGCTTGGCGACATATTAAAATGTGCGCTTTATTTGCCGAGCATAATATATTTTTGCACTTCCGTCAGTAAAATGCTTGATTTTGCACATTTCGCCTGACATCCTTTACAATACACTCTCATTTATGTGTGACAGTAATTTTCTCTTAGTTGTATGAGTAGATGCCTCAATCTGATGATCACACACGCTCCGCACTTGACTTGTTGCTAATGTAAGAAAATGCATATGTATATATTTGTGTATATAGGGTGGGATAAAAACAACTTTTAAAAATATTACACAAAATTAGGTATTTTTGAAAATTTCATACTCTAACGGAATTTAAAGCAATCATTAACAATGTGAGCCTAAAGATTAAATTATGCAAAATCTCTTTAACTAACTAACATTGGGATCGATAGGCAATTGAGAAGTTAATATCTCACCCAATGATGGCTCTAAGTCTCATATCATTTATATCTTATCATACTGTACAGAAATATAGACGATGACGAACCAAAATGAGAACGTTTGGAGCATTCGACAGAATTGTGCTTGACAAGGTTCATGGAGTCGTACACGTGAGCGATGAGCACCGAAAAAGATTGACCATAAATTGTTTTTACGTGATGGTTATATGGGAAACTTTGTATACTGTCCGCCCCCATTCAAAATTAGGCTACATTCTCATATTTTTTTCAGTTTATAGGTGCCGGGGGTGCCGTCTATACAAAAAGTCTTAACTGAGCTAAAAATCATATCTGCCAATAATTATATTTGGATATATGTAGATGAGGGCAATGACTGGCCCTGAACTTCATTTTCGGAGTATTGACGAATTTTTTTCTCCATATCGCAACTTCTGGTGCTGCTAATGCTATCTATTTCGACCAATTCCAATGCAGGTAACAACAGCATAGTCTTACTAAAGGTTACGGATCACATCGATTCGCTAACACCTCGCAGTTGGACTTCATCAATATGCTGGGGCTAGGTCTTTGTGATTTAGGAGAGGGCACAACAGACCTAAGATCGCGATGTATCCGAAGATGAAGTATTTCACTTGTCTTTCGCATGGATTACATAGACTAGCAGAGCTTATGCGGACACATTTTTCTACTGTTAACAGTTTCATTTGAAATATAAAAAATTATTTTTTAAAGGTAAAATGTTGATGGAATATTTTAAACATTTAATTGATTAAAATTGTTGAAGAATCCTTCACGGCACAAAAAATTTCAACGCATTCTACCTCTAACACTGACGTCATGCAAAACACGTTGGAGCACGTGGTTGAAAGCTGCTGCTTATTATTCTGATTACTTCAATGAGCTCACAGGAGCAGTAGATTAATTCAATAGCGACGATGCAGAGGTAATTCGATTGTCACAGTAGTTGTTTAAGGGGTTTCACAGTTTCAAAAAGATTGAAAAATTTTTTTTGTCTTATTAAATTTTAGAACATCTCTAGAATGTTGTCCTAAATTTTCAAGTTGATCCGACTAAGAGTTTCGGAGATACAATCGTGAAAAGGTGGACGCTCGAGGTCAGGTATAGGCTGAGGGCGCAGTTGGTAAAACTTTAAACGAGTTTTTCTCAAAACTATGTTTTCAAAGTCGGTTGTCAAGATTTCTCGCGAACTACTTAACCGATCTTGATGGCATTTTACACAGGTCTTCGAGATATCATTTACAAGGTCTTGAACGATGGATTTTTTTTTTTAATTACAACTATTACAACAACAACAACTATAAACAAAAAATTTCGAGAAATTTTCATCGAAATTTGTACTTTTTTATAAAAACATCTGCCAAAAATCCACTTTTCATTTTTTTTTTCTTTTCCCTTCGTCCAATACCTAGTTTATTGTGTCTACTAGATCACGTATTTTTTATTTTTATTTGAGATAATCCTGAAAGAAGTTCTGCTGACAAGGTGGATGCACCTTTTTTCCGAGGGACTGCCGGAAATGGCGTCCTAATGACTGCCATTTTGATATTTTTTGGAAAATTTTCCAAAATGTTTATTAAATATGAGTATTTTAAATAAAAAAAAACTGCATTAAAATATTAAATTTTTTATATGTAAAAACAATTATTGAAAAAAGGACGTTTTTTGCCCAGGAAACCCATGCAACCAGTTAAGTGACGCCGCTTTATTCCAGACCTCGCTATTATAAAGCTTTTCTAGCTTGTTATTGTAAGACTCGAAACTTGAGGTATAGAAATGAAAGAAGCTATATAAATGGAAGAAGCTAGTACGAACCTCAATACCTACTTAAGAAAATAAAGCATATTTTGAAAAGCTTAGTGCCACTCCCGAAAGAAGTAAGGGATACAAATACAAATTTAAGAAAATAAGTGATATTTTACAAAAAGAAATAGAACCCACATGTTCATACGTGAAAAAGTTTTCTTGGTAAGATTAATACTAAGATATCTCAAAGTAAATCGAAAGTAGAAAGCAATCCTGTCCTAAGCGCCAAAAAAAGTTTCAGTAGCTTACAAAAACTTTGTAGATTATTTTTGGAAAACATTGTAAACAAATATATAAATATATACATATATCGGAATTGTTCCATTCATTTCCATCCTATTTTTGCGTCCCAAATTAAGCCTTCTTTCTTTAAGTTTCGCTTAGCTACTAAATGACTTTCTAGAAAACTCTTTCAGTGGGATTCTAACCACGAAATTCATGCCACAAAACCGCACAATTTGCTTAGGCATTTTAGCTGTCCATAATATACCACCACTTTAACTTCCGCTCATCCCGCTCAGCGCATCAAAACCTTAGTATTTTAAAGTCTTTCAAATTTCCTTAAGGTACACTTTACCCTTCATCAAAAACTGCCACGAAAGTTTTCAAACCTTCAAAGCGCAAAGAAGGTAATACAAATAAACAGCCGTTTCCGTTTTGTTTGTTATTTCTACCAAACCTCAATAAGCTATTAATTTCCGTGTGCTCATAATTAATTTTTCATATGTTTTTCCAACTAAGGGCCTTGCCGAAAGTAAATATACGAGTACATTTATAAGTGCCGGTGCAAACGGCACTCGCATTCGTAAAGTGTGTACATTAAGCCGGGCATAAAGCAAATAATACCCCTCACGCAGTCGCTGGGAAGTTTTATAAATCAAGGAAAACGACCGAAATGCGAAACAACTGCGGAGGCAACAAAGCAAATAATAAGCAGTAAAACAAATTAAAGTTAATTACACGAATGCCACGAAAAACCGTTATTGCGTGCTCAAAAGAACCACGGTAGTCTCACGAAGTGCACACAGCCTTGGCGAAAATAATTTCATGTTGACATACACGTACACGCCCACGCCGTAGTAAGAATGCATACCAGCACACATGTAGATTATTTATTTTCTCTTTATTGGCGTTTAGTGATGACCTAGTTTATGCGCGCTTGCAACATAATTAACATCATAAATGCCGCGAATTTGTCAGTTGCGTCAGCGGAAATGTGACACGTAAATATGGCACTAGGGTGAGCCTTATAATTTTTGGAAACATCTCGCCTATCTTTCATATGCTACCTTGCACATCGGATTTTATAACACTAATGACAGATCCACATAAGCATTAAACCAATACTTTGAGAGAATTTTAGTATGTGGCTTAATGGGAACATCATTGATTCTCTTCAAGACATTGAATTCAATAAAGATTGAAAAGTGTTCACCTTTTATTTTTTTCGCGTAGGCGCAAAGAAACTTCTTTAGCATAATTCGCTCAATTTCAGCATCTTCTATTTTCGCTCCTTTGAATAGCATCAATCCTTCCCTACAAGGTTGTTCAAAAAATTCCGGAATATCATTTAATTGATAACATGATAACATTGTTGTAATATTGAATTTTATTTATACTTTTATGCCCTGCGGAAGGCATACTAAGTGTGCCACGAAATTTGTAATGCCCAACCTGAAACGTCGGAGACCCTTGAAAATATTTATATGATGTAAGTGATCAGTGTCACGAATTGAGTCAATTTACATAGCTGTATTTGTCTGTCTATATGTCTCTCTATATACGCGAACTAGTCTCTCGGACTAGTGAGGACCATATTCCTCAATAAGCAGCTGTCTGTTGGAATCACCGAAGTCTTGTCACTACCATCCAAACCGTACGTCTAATAATAATATATATCTTCAGAAATATCTGTATTTCTTATTAGGTTGCCAACATTGAACTTGAATAGGAGTTTCATACTACACTAGAGAAACAACGAGCGTCACTTTATCTGTTGGATGCAAACCGTTGGACCGTTAAATATTCAGATTTAGTTCACATAAGGAAGCACATTTAAAGGTATGATAGCAACAAAGTTGCTAAGGAGAGTTTTATAGTTTTGTTCACATAACGGTTGTTTGTAAGTCCTAGAACTATAAGAGTCAGATATAGGGTTATATATACCAAAGTAATCAGAGTGACGAGTAGAGTTGAAATCCGGATGTCTGTCTATCCGTCCGTTCAAGCTGTAACTTGTGTAAAAATTGAGATATCTTGATGAAACTTGTCATGCGAGAGTATAAAATGTTCGGTGACACCCGAACTTATCGCTTCCTTACTTGTTTTAAATTATATTTCTCAAAAATATTTCTGCCAGGAATATTTCTTATATCTGTTTAGCTTGAGTGTAGCTCCTAAAATTGAGGCAACTGACTCCGAATTTCGGTAGTAAATTTTACAAATTTCGAGTCGTTGTTGGATTGCCTATCTTTTCGTGATAAAATGGCAAACTTCAGTGAAGATAAATGTTAAAAGAACGGGAAAAAATATGTTGTCGTTTGCAATCAAACCATACTGACGGGTTTTCATGTCTTTCATTATATCATATTTTAAATTTTGTGATAACCCTTATGAATCATATTATTCACTGCAAGTGTTCTGAAATTTTTTAACTTGAAGCCCACATCGCGAAATTTCGTATACAACACAGCTCTTTAAAAAAACAATTGTTGCCCTGCTTATGTTAGCTAGTTAGTTTGTCGAAAAATTCCCAGAAATCGGTGCAAGCTACCCGTGAAAGTAAGTGGGAGGGGAAACACCTACTTTAAAGTTATTTACTCGAAATAAACTCAGAGATTTAATACCTAATCAATTTAAGAATGATAAAGCAATTTGTTAAATCGTTGGACATAGAAGGATATTGTTTTAGTTACATTCATAGAAAATTTTCGAAGTTTAGTATGCAAAAGTTGTAAGGTGGGGTACTTGCAGGTTCTCCAATACAGCCAAGCAAAGCTACAGATTCCTACAAAAGTTGTGACTGCTATGGAAAGGCAATCTCGAAATATTTGCGTATTGATAGTTGAAAATTTTCTAAGCAACAATGAAGCGCCAAATGACGAAGAAAATATGCAAAATATTGCCAAACAATTTCAGACTGTCTAAGCACAAGATGAAATAAGACTACTTCCATAATCAACTGGATGAGTTTTCGAGTAATTTTGGAAATTGAGGAATAACATATGTTTTTAACATTTTTTTTTAAATTTGTTGTTTGCAAGTCTTACAAGGTAGCGGACAGTGTCATGAATTGTAGGTACAAATATATCCGAAATCGGTATGTATCCAGGGCAAGAAAATCACTGTACAGTATACCAGTTTAATGTCATGCTAACATCCGAAATCGTCATGAATATTGGGATCCCCATGCATTGTGTAGACGACGATCTTGACAGAAGCATGGTTAAGATAGTAAAAATCCGACGTAACGAGCTACTTGAGCAAAACTGCAAAAGTCATGTGCAAAACGGTTGATCGGAAGTACACAAGATTCCTATTGGTCCCCATCTGATGAAACTTATAAAATACTATTCCGTTATACATGGTATTATTCCCTCAGTTTTTAAGATATCGTTTTGAAGTTTTGCAAACGTTATTTTTCTTCAAGAAGCTGCTCATTTGTCGGAACTCCGGATATCGGATCACTATAACGTATAGCTGCCATACAAACCGAACGATCGAAATCAACTTCTTGTATGGAAAACTTTCACATTTGACGTGATATTTTCACGAAATTTGGTATAGATTTTTTTATAAGCCAACTAAGTAATATCCGAAAAAATTGTTAAGATCGGTTAACTATAGCATATAGCTGCCATACAAACTGAACGATCGTAATTAGGGGCTTGTGTGGAAAAGTTTCGCATTTGACGTGGTATCTTCACGAAATTTGACATTGATTACTGCTTAAGGTAATAATATAATCTCCGAAAAAAATTTTTTATTATTATTTTTTTTTTTTTTTTTGTTATTTTTCTTCAAGAAGCTGCTCATTTGTCGGAACTCCGGATATCGGATTACTATAGCATATAGCTGCCATACAAACTGAACACATAGTTACTAAAAGAAATGCAGATGTGAAGGGTATATTAGGTTCAGTGCAGCCGAATTTAACGTTTTTGCTTGATTCTTACTTTGACAGCTGCACCGATGTTCGCCTAAGTAGAGCCTCCCAACTCTTGCACATAGAAATATTTCATAGCAGACATATGTCGGTTCCCATGTTTATGAATATTTCACACGTTTCCGAGGAAACTACGACGAATCGCAGTTAAAATTTAAGCCCAAAAAAAGTCGTCAGCACGCACGAGTGGCGTTGTAACATAAAAACAATACACATATGTTTCCCTTTTGAGTATACTAAGTAAACGAAGTAGGGTGGATTTAAGTCGGGGCGCCCTTCTGAAAGTTCGTGAGACTTGCTAATTATCTGCATACCGGAAATCGAGCGGATTGACAACCGAACTCGCTGCACGTCAACTCACTTCACTATCGCCCAGTGGCGCAAGTGACAAACAAATCATATCGAACACAATCAGCGTAATCGAAGATTTGCTGCGATGTTCCCGCCGCTTGCGCGCTCTCCAACGTGCTCTGTTTGACGCTTTATTTGCTTATTAGATGCCAGCTTGTTGTGTAAATGAAATTTTCGCACCAGCGAAGCCCCGAAGTGATTATGCCGCCTTGAGTGTGGGTCAGGCAAAGGGAAGTTGGAGGGAAGGGAGCAGAGAGGTGTTTGCCTTGATTATGCTCCCCAATTTAACGAACATCGACTGCCGCCCGTCGACCGGCGCTAGTTAGCCGCCTTCCATAGCGTGTTACTGCTTGTGTACGTGTGTATGTGTGCGTGTGTGTTTCGCCCAGCGCCTCTAGGCATAGGCGGCAATCACTTAGCAGGCCTGACATTGTTGTCAACGCTCTTAATAGGGCTCCTAGGCAGAAGGCAGTGTGTATCATTGTTATTAGCACTCAAACACACACACACAAATACATATGTGTTTAGGCGTTACATTGGCATCGCTTTGTGCCCGGCATGTCGCTGCGAATACTTGTGAGTGTGTGCGTGGAAATGTTTTGTATTGTGTAAACGAAATTAATTTTAATTGCACGGCAGTGCCAAGATGTTGATATGACAGTGACAAATTCAAATGAAAGCTCTCGTTGCTTGCACAAACACTCTTCTCTGCGCTTGCTTTCAATCTTTATTGCCCTTTGTGTTCATTTCTCGAGCTTCCATTGTGCTTTCACTTGCGTTGAGTCTTTCTTTGCACATCCGTTTGACAGGCGCTTTGTGTTCTTTCTCGCATTTATGTAAATAATATGAGCACACACAGCCCTCCGAGTAAACAAAGCTTCCTCTACCCTCACTGTCGCTTGCTCAGCTGAGCGCGCAGATAAAAGCGCAAAGCCTCGCTGTTGCCTAATTATCTCAGTTGAGGAACTAGCGTGCTGCAAAGTAACCACAAATCAGCTGTCGGCGCGGGTGTAGATGATTGATTTGCGTGTCGTCTATTTAGCCGGATTTGGGCGCTCGTATAGTATGTAGGTAACTAAGTTGAGAGCGTGTAAAAACGCCACTTAATACGCTTCTCTTGCGTGTTGTTGTGTCATCTGTTTCTCAGAATGCGGCGTAATTTCCTTCTTTCCGAAGAGTTTGTATTTCTTTTATAGAAATTGCTAATAACCTGTGAACAAAATGATTAAAACGTAATTTGAAATTTCAGCAGCAAAAAAAAACAAAAAACAAATCATTAGCAAAAGCGTTCACTGTTATATCTATAGACATTTCAGTATTTATGCAGATTAACTGTTAAGCAAAATATTAATGCGCAAGGAATATGTGTTTGTGGATCCGCAACCAACTCGCTTTATTCTAAAGGACCTCTGCACCATATAGCAGGATGGGCACACGTGAGTGACTGATAGAGTTTGGTTTTCTGTTTGTGGGGAGAAGACTTTATTTCTCAATTGCCTACTCAGTCCGAAGTAGCACCTGTTGGCAAGAGTTATTCTGCTTTGGATTTCTGGGCTGACATTGTTGCTGGTTCTAAGTTTGACGAAATTATCTACGAATTTGAAGTTATGATTGTCCACAAAGACGGCGCGAAGAGCTCCTTAGACAACGGCGATACCATATTCAGATCTAGTTGCATAAAGGCATCCTGTTTTCATGCTGTGAAGGTCGAATTTAAAATCAACGAAAACGTGGTGTATGTGGATCCTCTTTTCTCGGGTTTGTTCTAAAATTTGGCGCATGCTGAAAATCTAGTCAGTTATCGATTTTCCAGGTCTAAAGCCACACTGATAAGGTCTAATCAGTTTGTTGATGATGACTTTTATGCTTTCACACAAAACGCTCGATAGGCTTATCCTACGGTTTTGTGGAATAGATGGATCCGTCCGACCATATACTACAAAGAAGCTGATGCATGCTCCATAGGCAGTTGGACAGTCCCATTAACTTAACAAAAAGCATATTTTTCAAGTATCATTTACCAGAGGAATTTAATTGCGATTTCCGGGCGCTTTTTTGTTACTATACAAACTGACAGTCGGAAATGACTAAATCGGTTAAGCTCGTAACTCTAATCATTATACATAAAGCTCCCTGAAGTACAATGAAGTTTCCAGCTGAATTCATTGCTCACTTTGTCTATTGTTATGAGCCTGGCGATTTGTACTTCGTAGCTTATTCAAGAATTATTAATCAAAAACAAAACTCTAACGATGCCACAGCCTTCATTTTAGGCAAACTTGGCTCCAAGTGGCTTTTTGCTAGTTTCAAAAATAAAGACAACCTTAAAAGACCATCGCTTTGCAAGATAGATGTTATTAGCCTATTCTAAAGCATATTCTTTTTATAAATCAAAGGTATTTCGGTGGTTGTAAGAAGCGGTGGCATAACTGCATAATATCGAATGGGGACCAATTTGGAGTTGATAATATACATGTAGGTGAGCTAATAAATATTTTTTTCAAAAACGAAAGTTCCCGTTATTTTTTTTTTTTTTAACTTTATACGGTCACACTTATTTTATCTTTAGCATATTTTGAAGCAGTAAGAGACCGACTGAAATTATGTAAACAAAAGCATTTTATATGTCCAATGTTCCAATCTACGAAACATTTCGATCAAGTTTTTGGAGCAAAAGTCACATCAGCTTTAAATGTGATAGGCTTGAATGTAGACAACCATCTCTTCGTCGCGCCAAAAATTTGTTTAAGAATGTTTTCCTTTGAGGTTTGAAACAGCGATTGGTCAATGTGAGCTAATCCAGGAAATGTTGACCATTTTCTCATTCCCAATAAATGGTCTTAACGAACAGTACTACTTTTTTACACAATGAGGATTATTCCACGAGCATCCCAAAAGAGGGATGGTATAATCTTGACAACTGATGGTTGTGTCTGTCAATCGTTAGATTGTTATTATATCTGGTGTGTAATTAAGAACTATAGACATATCTATATACCACGCATTGTCATCGATTATGACACAAAAATTGCCGGATTAGCTTCACTTAAAAACTATACTCAGTTCCCCCTCACCAACAATCAAAATTCCATTTTCAAACTCACTGTTAGTTCACTTACTAATAAAATTAATGAAACTGACACTGTTGCAATATCACCCTAAAGCCTCGCGAACTAACAGTTCTAATGCCACGTGCAAATAGTTTGCTGCGCGCAGCTCGCCGAATCTTGTTGCTGCACATTACTTGTGTCAACGCGCGCAAACTTTCCCAATTAATCGCAAATCCCAAAGTAAAGTTGCAGCCGCGAATTGCGAACTTTCTTGACACGCTAAACAAATGCCAGAGATTGCTTTGGAATTTACAACTCATAATCAATTTCGAAAGACAAATGTTTAGGCTGCTCATGCCGCAACTGTCATACCAAGAACAACACACACACAAACAAACAAGCAAATATGCCGGTTGCAATGATTTGCGCCGCGCAGCACTTAAATAAATTGTCGAAAATAATGAAACTCACGCACACACGCGCACTCAGGCACGCTTGCAAATAGAGCGTGAGCAACTGCTGTCAACCGCTGGCGAAAATAAGTTTTGACGCATGTAAGTGGGTTCCTCTTGCTGTTGTTGCCGCACAACCGTCTTTCAGCGGAAGTGCGAGCATAATTCGTCAACCAGTTGTTGCAACATACACTCACACGTACACATTTGCATACAAATTTAAATATACTTACATATATATATGTATATAAATGTATACGTATGTGCATCGCATACACCACTTTATATATATATTTGTACATTTGTGTGTTATACATTTGTGTATTAGGGTGTTAGTTATTGCTTAAGTTGAATATTCATTTCAGCACATGCCTCTGGAAGTTTCAGTTTTTGTCCTAAAAAAAGCATACAATGTAAGCAAGCACTTTATTTTCAATTTAATCGTTCATTAATAAATTTTCTCTTCTCTTATTGGGTAGTCGAAAAAATCGTTTCCTATTTCTAATCAAACTTCAACCTATTTTTTTATATTAGACATTAATCCATCAGTGTAAAACTTTTCTGGTTTCTCGGCGAAAAACTGCGACAAGTATTTTTCACAGGCTTCTATTGAAGCCAACTTTATTGACCAGAACAAATGATGGTCCGATGGTGCAAGTTCAAGGCAATATGGTGGATTCATCGAAACTTCCCAGCCAAGCTCTCCCAGTTTTGCCAAGTCATCAAAGATGTGTGTGGTCTAACGTTGTCCTGATGGAAGACGAATGCCTTTCTGTTCATGAGCTCTAGCCGTTTTTCCGAGTGCTTGTTTCCATCTCATCCGTTTTTGACAGTAAAATGTAGAATCAACCGTTCTATCAGCATAACCTTTCGAGCCGTCAACTCTGGCTTTGCTTCCATTTGTTGAGCTTTACTACGCTGGACCATGATTTTTTCACACATTATTATTTTATTTGATCTCCTGTTACCATTCGCTTTAGAAATGGTTCGATTTCATTTCGTTTCAGCAAAGAATCGCAGATGTTAATTTGGTCCATTAAATCTTTCACAAACAGTTCGTGTGGTACCCAAACATCGGACTTCTTTGTGTAGCCAGCCTTTTTTAAATGGTTCAAAACTGTTTGAAGATGAATGCTAAGTTCCTTAGCGATGTCAAGACTGCTTATGACAAAATACGAAAAGACTTTTTCGAATACCCTATATAATAATTTAACTTGCCGTTTTTTGGTATTTTGCTAGAAATAAAACAAACCAACATCTTTAAAAAGATTATATTCCAATTAAAAAGATTTTCGCTCAACAAAACCGATTCTAAAGATTTTTTCGTAAAATCAATCTTATCATTCTTTTAAAAGTTATTTGCTATTAAACTTATGACTGAAGTCTGTTGAGCACTCATTCAAGTGCCTCATAAATTATGCGTTGCTCATACGACATGGTGTACTGTATGCATATTCACTTGCTGAATACTGCGCCTCTGTGAACGTGACGTATACTTAGAAACGCATTTAACTTATGAAGGAGTTGTTTTATTGAAAAAATCATTTACACATTTGTATTAGAATATAATCATTTGAAGGTTGCAAACTATACAAAAATCGCAATGAATCGCATATGAGGAGCTGTTTTCGGTTTTATCCAGTCTATAGGAGCGAAACTAAAACTACACGCATCTACTGTAGAAATAGCGAGCTGCCTAATGTAAATATATGAGTGCGCTTGGGAATCAAAGTCCAGCGGTGAATGTATGTATGTCTGAATTATGTATTCATTACACAAATACTGCCTCAAATGCGAATTTGCGTGAGTTGCCACAACTACCCCCGGAGCCACAATGCTTCAGCAAGTCACTAGAGGAAATTATATATTGCATATACGTTTGCAGACGTTCTGCGAAACTTTGTTGAAGTGTTTTAAATTTCGCTTTCAGCTTTTAGACGAAAGTTGACATGTGCAAAGTTGAAAGTAACTTCAATGCATTAAATATTAACAAAATACCTCGTTAACGCTATCTCTCACAAATTCACAATTTTGCGTTTTGTTTTCCGTTTTGCGTTGCCGCTGCATTGCTGTTGGGTTTGCATAAATGATGCCGACGAGCTAGTAAAACAGCAGAGTCGGCTGTGGATTATGTGCTCGCTGACTTCGATGCATACTTTTGGGCTTTACAAGCAGCAAATGAACTATTTTAATACATTTTAGTCGAGAGCGCTGAGTATATAGTATGTGTGTATATCGAGCGGGAAAATTCTGTCTGATATTTGAGAACTATTTTAAACCTTATATGAAAGCTAATTTTTATATTCGCATTACATTTTTTCAGCCAAGTGTTGTTGTAGTCAAATTTTCTTTTATTTATGTAAAGCTCTGTGCATGAATTCGTTCAGTCTGGCAATGATCTTCCATAATGTAGTTGAACGCAATATGTAGAAAAAATTATTTCACACATAAATAAATAAGTTTTCAGACTACTTTTTATTTTGTAACAACTTTTAATTAAAATAATTTAGGGGTTTCAATTTGTCTCATAAATTCATAAGTCATAATGAACTGAATACGTAGTGTTGAGAATTGTAATTGCCTAATCTGTATTATGCATGTCAGCAACAATATTTTTAAAGAATTGTAAAAATTTATGATTTCTGAATTTTATGACTAACTATTATATATATTTTTTAGTCATACGATTTCGTTTAATTGCTAATATGATAGTGACTTTTTGCTTTACATTCCATCAAGTGAAACCAAAAATATTAAACCTGAACAACATAGTCAGAGTCACAGTCATAGAGGAAGTAGAGAGAGCAGGCGGTAAAGGGGTGAAATTAAACAAATTTCTGTGTTTTATGTACATATATTTGTTTTCATGCATATTATATTTGTTGCGCACATATAAATATCTCCACAGCAATACTTCTGAAATGAACACTAAATTGTTGTAAATAAATTATTTCCTCAATGAAACCAATAAAAATATGAAACAAATCAAAAACAAGCGATTTTATTGTATTTTTCATTGGTGAAGTAGGGAAGTCTTACCAATTCTACCGCATAAAATTTTTATAAAACAAAATTCGCAGATTCGCCTCGTTGTACATCGAAGCGGTGCTAATATTCCAAAATAAGGTTCTGCGAAAAATTTGTAAATACCCCTTTGCAGGTACACCATTCAGGCCTACATCATGGTCTTCACACAAAAATGGTTGGAGAAGTCAAAGGAAGGTAAAACAATCATGTAAAAGTTGAAGCCCGACGACTAGGAGAGACCATAAAAAGCACGCACAGACTAAAAGGAGCAACCTTTCAAGACCTTCTAAGCAAATAACAAGTATTATAATAATTAGCTTAAAAACAAAAACCTTCTTAATAGAGATTTTATTGCTTTAGTGACTTAAAAAATCAACATTTTAATCAAAACTCGTATTCTTTCAAAACTGCAACAGCTGAAGATTGTTTCGAAATTATATATAGATATAACTGTTATATCTCTCTTCTTGAAGAAGACAGTGAAGAGGAAGCAACGAGTAACTATGAACAATTTGTTGATAAATGTTGATGTAATATTCTTGCTGTTAAAATTTTCATTAAATTTAAATAAAAAATTTAATTTTATCAATAAAATAGTACATTCTTTAGATCAAAATTTATTGTGGAGTATCACTACAGTGGAAACCACGTTAAAAAAGCGCCGTGCACAACCTCAGATAGTCGAAGATACGACTTTCCTGCGGTCTAAAGTCACGATATCTCGAAAGCGATGCTCTGTTCAGGAAAAGTGTTGTGATCTTTTTGGTAGACAATTTTACGATCTACAAATTTTGTTTGAACGATTTTTCGGTAGCTCTCATTGTTTCAGAGATATACGCAGAAGACACAAATTTGTGACCTTTGGCCTCGAATAAAAAGCAACGCACAAGTGGGATCGATTGGGACTGTTGACGTGTCATTTGCAATGACGTATCCAAGGCCTGCAAAAAATCCAGCTTGTTGGGACTTAATGCATGGCATGTCTATTTTGACTTAACTAATATTGCTATATACAAAACACAGTAACATGTTTTTTTTTTTTAATTTATAAGTAACTACAAGACACCAAACACGGAAGCATCGATTATTGTAGTAAATATGCTATCCAAACAGTGACAGATCTTCGAAGCATAAGATCCGTTCCGACGCCTCGGCATTCGCTTATACGTGAAATATGCATATAAACAAAGAGTTCTAAAGCACTGAAGAACAAGTTCATACTAAAGCGACGAGACAGTATATTTTCTGCAAATCGCCACAATTGCCTCGATGCATTCAAAAGTAGTGTGCGGCGTCACCAATAAAATGGCGAATAAGAGCATATTCCTATGTGCAAACAAAATGCGAAAACCGCTGGCTGGCAACGCTGCTCGCAGCATATTTTCATTATTTACGCATAATTTCTTTTCATTAGCGCTGACCTAGTTTGCAACATGTTGCTACCACACACACACACGTACACGGGCAACAACAACATCTCCACAAAAACCCATTTGCCTAGTTCGACGCACCGAAAAAAGTCGTAAAATCAACTGAAAAGCCATGAAAAAACAACAAGTGCCGCAACTGCTGCAGCACACAGAGACACACAGAAACAGGGAGTAATTGCGGAATAACAAGTGGGCGCAAAACTATGCCGAAGATTGCAGCTGAAGCAACTTTCGCAAAACACATGCGCTGCTGATGAATGTGTTGTCTATTTGCATTTATTTGTTTGTATACGTATGTGTATTTGTGTTTGTGCCAGCATGTTAGTGTGGGTAAGAATTATGGGCGAATTGTGACACTTTGGGGACAACTGTGCGGCTGCGGCAGGCTTTGCACGTTGTCAACTTGTGTGCGGCGCTGAATCATGCATTTGCATACGTGAGTGTATGCGTGTGTGTTTGTGTGTGCATACGTTCGTTTTCTACCCCCAAACCCCGCGCGATTGTTGCATTCTGCGATTTTGAAGCAGCAATTTAAGTTTCTCATGTTAAGTTTTGCAGCAGCGCGCATGCTTGTGTGTGCGTGTGTGTACGTGAGCGCAGTCGGAAGTTCCGCATGCAGTCGCAACTATGCGTAAGCAAACTTCGCTGACTTTCAGTTCGCGCTCCCGCACAAGCGCCTGCATGCAGACTAGTTGACAAACTTGAGCCTTGAGGATTTTTCCCTATTTTATCACGGAAATTCGCAGCTCTGGGTAATAATGATTACAATAACAATAATTACAACAAAAATGACGAGCAACGTATTAACGGTGTTCATTGCGCACTGCCCTGCAGCGGAGCTTATGCCGCGTTGTTGCTCACATTTTTGTTGGCTCAAATTGAGAAGAACCTACGCCACTCCGCACACTTGCGCATCTATCGTATGTGTGGAGAATTTTTGAGCTCTACTTTAAAGGCGAAGTAATCTGCTGCCGACGTCCACACTTTTGGCGCAAAATATCTTCCAGCTATAATGTTAATTAATTGCCTCAGCAGGGGCTTAACTCGCGCACTTTTTTCATGCCTAATTTATGCTGTAAAGCGCTGCCGCAACACTGATACAAACTGGCGCAACCGTTAAGCCACTGCAACGGTAAAGGACACTGTCAACACGCGCCAGCGCGACAAACAAATTTATATGCTCGGTTAATAAATGTAATCCCGGCGCGGAACAAGACCAACAAGAAATAGCATGTCGGAGACACGGCAACTGCAGCCACAGAAGCTCGAGCATTGGCTGACGCAATAAAACACTGTTGCAGCTGCGCGGCTTCGCATATGTTTTGCGCTGCATGCAACTACTTACGTACTTGCCGCATACGCGGATCGTCTTCTTGGGCTTCTTACGCGGCGTCCGGGTTTCTAGGCACGGCATTTCATCTGCTGCGACGCCTTGTTTGCCATTCGAATGCCAGCAGCTTTCATTAAAATTTACTTCCGCAGCGAAAACCAACGTTGACACACTAACACACATTGTACGACAACAAAAATACTGAGCAGGAAAATCAATATGAATGCGAATGATTTGAAAAGCTCACGTTGAACCAGTCTCCAAGTAGTCAAAATGAGTTCACTAACATTTGAGGGAACGAATTTGTAGACAGGGCACGAGCTGACGTTTCCGAGGAATGCATTCACTGCGGACTCCGTATTTCAAAGTTCCGCTTTCTACCTATAGAATTAGTGCGCCATTTCCTACAGGGCCGCCTTTGCGTGTGGTTCCATTGCTACTCTGATTGCCGCCAGCCAAATGCGCGACTGACGTGAGTGAAGTCTGTAGCGGCGATACGCCGGACAAAGTCTGAGAAATACTTTCATCCCGACTACACAATAATTGGTGTTTAAGCCTGGAAACTGTTGCCAGTGCAACCAAGCGACACACGACGCCACACACACAAGGACAATCGCCCGAACACACACATGTGTCACAGGCCAGAAATGTAGAGAACAGGGTGGTAAGCGAGCAAATATCGCTGCGTTGGTGGCATACAAAGCCTCCTGCATGGTCCCAGGCCGTTTTGTGTGTAGTTGTATACTTTTGACTTAAAAATAATTTTCGTGTCGCCTCGAATTTGTTCCGTCATCCTTTAAATGCCGCATCGCAAGTGCTCGTGTACTAGTGAAAAGCCAACTGCATGGAAATAACTATAAAAGCAACAACATGCATGCTGCAAAAGATCGGCAGCACATGCAAAACCAGCAACAAAAATAAATGGACATAAACATAAATGCAAATGCACATAATCAGCTCTTCTTGCATATATTTGCGGAGAGATTAGGAGTTGCCCCATGTACGGAGTCGTAGCGAATGCCACTGCTGGTGCTGTGGTGTTGCGTGGCGGTGTGCACAGCCAGCTCGTACATAAGAGGCTAAATGAGACTCTAAACGCTTCCAGTGGTCACTTCAGCACCATATGAAATCGCAAGCGTGCTCATACTTTTATGGCGCACTGTGATACTGTGCTTAGTGGAAGGGAGTTTTATGTGCGCATAAAAGCTAAATGTGGCATGGCAAGGCATAAAATGCGAAATTCGACAAGTACTTAGCTGGAGAAATATTTGATTTCACTATTTTTTCGCTCTGACAGTGCATCAGTGATTTTAGTTCACACACTTTCATAACATGGAGGAAATTATATAGCAAATTGGAACATCATAAGGAAATAAAAGCTTATCATTTCGTCTCAGAATGACACTCGCTGAGTATTTTTGGAGCTCCGTGCTAGTAATTCTTATCAACTGTTGCTCGTATGTCATTAATTTTTGGTTTGTGCATTGTTTTTCAGGGTAATGTAAGATTCAAAACAACTTCTGAGAATTAATCAACCCAAAGTTCTACTGGTTTTTGCACTCTACGGCTTGATTGAGCTATAACAAAAGGTTATCAAGTACTGAAACGTTGCAAATGCGCCGAGGATAAAGTAGATTAAGATGACAATAAACATGAAAATGAAAATGCGGACGCGGTGCCCCTGTCTTCGCTGCTGGGACCGAGCCATAATTCTCATGAGTTGCGCAAGAGTATCCAACTGCTTCAAAGTCTGATTGAAAGGAAAATATGATAGAGGAACACTTCAAACTTTGAGAAACCATCAATACATGTCTGTGTTGAAATATTATAAAATCATTGAACCACACTTGGTGGCTTGGTTCTTTGTAGTATCCTTAAGGTCCTCAAAGAGGGCCGTCGTATAGAGATATTTGAGCTTACCATAAATTTATTGAGTCGGTTAATATCAATCCCAACAATTTCGCTGGGTTCGCCAAAGGTGTGTCTACCGAGATATTTCATTCTCAGTCTGGCAATAGCCGCTCAATAGAAAAGGAAATGATAACATGATTCCACACGGCCATCTTCATCCGTACAGCTTTGATGTATTATATTTATTTACCACTCCGCATGTAAACTTATTGAACTGTACACAGTCAGAACCACTACAGTAGTTTCACTTTGCTAAGTGCAACTAGTTCGGAAGGCCTATTAAAGTTCACTTAGGACCAAAAGAATCTCGTAGTCGCACAAGCTCACTGGACGTCCACAGCTTCAATGCTAAAGCGCAATAAATGCTAAGTTCCAATCGGGTGAAACTGGGGTAAGGGTGTTGTCCCTAGCATGCTCATTGGCTTTGCAGGTTCCGGTGATTCCGCTGTGATCGCAATATGGAAAAACTTAAAGCTGTTCTCATTAGAACCTTGACCTCTATTGAAGGCACAGTCATAGAGCTCAAATTCTATATAACCGCTCTGCCACCAGAATTAATGCACACCACTCTGAAGGAGGCTGCACTTCTGACGTCTGCTTCGACGACAGAAACCTCCGCCTGAAAGACGCTACAGTAGTCTGGTAGTTTAAAACTGTAGTTGATGGAAAGCTTCAGACAGTGGACTCCACCTCCTACCCTCCCTTAACTTAGTTACAAGACTAAAGAAGCTCACTAACCCTACTCTCCAATGACTTCATCCGCCCACAAATCGCTTGCATCCTTCCCAGCACAGAAGGAACCTCCATGTTAAGGTTCCGTGAAAAAAGGAATGAGATCGAAGTACAACGTGGCTCTAACCACACACTTTTATAAAAAAAATAAAATAAAATAGTACTGAGCTTTTATACAATATCAACTTCCTCTATTTTCAACAAAATTTGCGAAAATGTGAGCCTATCCTACATCTCTAAACATATATCACCACTTATACGTATAAGACCGGCGTGTGCCCAAAGAGCATTCTTCGAATTTAAGTACGAGCAGAAATGTCTGCCTCTGCTTATGATCAGCAGTTGGTCCAATTGGAATATCGCACAAATGAAACATGTCAGCAAACTGGACTGTGTCAAACACCAAATTCACACTCAGAGACACCAAGGGGGACACACATGGCAGAAATGGCACTTCACACGCCCACATAACTGTATTCGTAACTGTACGTGTTTATGTGCTTGGCTTTGCTGGCCGCAATACAAGCAATTCCATGGAAAAGTTGTATAAATTAGAAAACAATTTGTGAGCACTGCTCGAGAGGAATACATGCGTGCCACATATCTGTAGTTGAGTGCTTGAAGAGGGGGGGGGAGTGGTACACCGTAAGAACACGAAATCATTTCCCCGAGGCAATCTAAAATAATTTCCTCTTCTTGTGCTCATCTCGTCTTGACGTTTGCGCACGCATGTCCGTTTTGTTGTTATTGCTTTGCTGTTACATTTATGTGTGTTATTGTTAGAGTAAATGCAAGCGAAGAATGTGTGTTGTTGCTATGGCTTCATGTTGCTCTGTCTTTTGCAATTTGTAGCAATTTTCGGTGTGTTCGCTGCCTTGCTGACTGCGATGGCCTGGATAAGTGCTGCATAACCTCACTTTCGCTTGCCAACTTCGAAACGTCGAAAGTCATGCAACACGTTCGCACAAATTGTTGTTTCCATACCGCACAACCTTGGAAATTCGCTTTTGTACTCGACAATAGTTATTTTGCCCATTATATATATAATATATTAGAAAGAGCGATTTACTAGTATGAGCTTGAGCATTATCATATGTGTACTGCCTAGTTGGAAGTTTACATTTGGGACTATGGACTCAAATAAGAAATTGACTTCGATGGAGAGAAGTACTTGGTAAATAATCATCGAGGTTACTCCTCTTCTCCTCCTGGTCTTTATATCGTAAACATCGGTTAATTTCCCATTGCTGTCTTTGTGATACCTAGTAAGTGAGCTTGCATAATAATTTCTGACGCCACAAAGTATGAACATCCATCATTCCCAAAACTTTCATGTACCCAAGCAAGGGATTCATAATTTTAAATGATTTCAGCGCATATTAGCAGCATGGTTCACGCTCTCACTTAACCCTGACTCACTTAAGCTACCTGCATGCATTCATGTGTAATTCAGACGCTATCACACTACAGGCTCACCTACTCAGCCACCTGAATTCCAATTATGAATACTCAATTAATCCTAAGATGTGCTAAGTCCTAAGATGTGCAACGTCTTACGCGCTTCGCTTAGATTTTAACCCAAAGCGCGCTCAATAACAGCGTTTGCCTTCATCATCACCTTGCTTAACCCGACAGAGCAAAGTTAATACACTCGCGAATAGTCAACACTTGCCGGCTATAAAAGTAGCAGTTTAACGCTTTAGTAGCCGAAAATTCGTAACTGTATTAAAAGCACATTACGATCATCCACAACTCACACAATGGTGCGTTATCTGCCGCGTTCGTGTAAGCACATACTCACACCTGCATTTGCCTTAAGCTTATAAGAGTCTACTCGCATACTTTTGCGACTCTTTATAGTTGTACATATGTGTTTATTTGTGTTAATGACGTTGTAAGTTATGGCAAACTCTGCAAGGGGGGAGACACTCCCCTACGTTGAGTTTTTAACGACTTATGGGAGGTGAGAGTCGAAAGAAATAGCAGCACGTGAGTAATAAAATGCGTTTGGCAATTTGAAATGAATGAGTTTAGGTGGCAAAATGCTGGAAGCATTGATTAACAGTAAATAAATTGTAAAACTAATATCACGCCTACTTTCGATATAAAACCGTGTTGAACAAAGCTAAGCAAAACTATAAGTCGCGAACTTACTATCTTCCATAGCGCATGGAACTGCTGGCGTACGCAGTACATCGATATCATTGAATGAATAAGTAAGCGAATGAATGAGGGCAAGGCGAAATATCTCCTGTCATTAAACAAACAGTCGTCGCACTCGCGGCTGGGCTCCCACGTCACTGTTGACAGTCATTACTTCGAAGTCGTAAATAATTTCGTTTATCTCGAAATCAGTATAAACAGCAACAACAAAGCCAGCCTCGAAATCCAACGCAGGGTAACTCATTCAACATGTGCCTCTTCGGGCTGAGTAGGCAATTTAGAAATAAAGTACTCTGACGACGAGCAAAGACCAAACTCTTTAAGTCACTCATTATTCCCGTCCTGCTATATGGTGCTATAGACGATGACAATAACTGACAAGTCGACGTTACGAGTTTTGGAGAAAAGGGTTCTGCGGAAGATTTATTTTCATTAGCCACTTTGAAAACCGTTTTCGATGGAACGATGAAGTGTATGAGGCATACCATACAGCGACATTGACACAGTTCAGAGAACCAAGAGACAGCGGATACGCTGCCTAGGTCACTCCAGCTCTGAAAGTTTACGACGCAGTACCTGCCGTAGGAAGGAGAGGAAGAGGAACTCCGTGGGGAAGAGCAGACTTAGCTTCGTTTGGAGTCTACAATTGGCACCACATAGCAAAAAGGAGAAACAACAACTGGCGTGCTGTTATTAATTCGGCTATACTGTCTACGCCAGTAAAGAAGAGAAGAAGACATATTAGAGAAGGCGACCCTTCAATAATCTTAAAAATTTTTAATACAAAACTAGGCATACATCGGAAATTCAATCTATTCGTGAGCCGACAGCTAATGCTCAGTTCAACCTAAATCTTAAAATTTAACGATAAATGCTCCCTTGCTGGATTAGGAGCACTCCACTCTCTCTCTTTCGGCCTAAAAATTTGTTCCGCAGAGTTTAACCCACAAATGCGCGAGTGAGTAAAGCACGGTTGTTACCACTTCCTTTCGGCATTGTTATCGCCGCGATTGTTGACATGTAATTCGTTGTAATTCTTTCACTTTTTCAACTGCCGCGCTTTTTGCGAAACTTCTGGCCGCAGGCGAAGTAAAATCGTGAAAAGGCATTAAAAAGTTTTTATCGCGTTAAAATTTGTAACGCACTGCCTGAGAGTGTTACATGCTCACTGCTGACGGCGCACGCTGCGCCTCCTTGGCTGCGCTGACAATCCGCCACCGGCTGAAGGCACCGCTCTCCTCACCAACGCTAGTCGCGAAGTTTACAGCGTTTGCCTCGAAACGCGCGTGTGTCGGCTTGTCTTGTCTGCGTCGCTTAAAAGCTGAAAATTTTAAATAATTTTCGCTTCACTCAACGAAAACTTTCAGCGGCGCAAAAGCGCTTAAACGCAAACTGAGCTTTGTATGTCCACCAAGCAGCATGCGGCACTCTTGCTAGTGTAGCAGCAAGCTGTTGCCTTTAGCGTTCCGCTGGGGCCGCGGCATCGACCGCGGCTGATAAACTGCTTTCACTGCGCTTTCCTCATCACAGCGCCTCAATGACAACTCTGCTTCTTCTTCATCATTTTCTGGCTGCAGCGCTTTTGTCTGCTCATCCCCGGACGATTAATTACACGTTGCTGGCGATGAGCCAAAAGCACAGGCAACAACAAACATGCACAAGCACAGGCACATTGATTAGCTGGCGCTCGCAGTGCAGAGTTGTGGCGCTCAGCTGTCATTTGGCGCTCCCCAGAACACGCAGTTATTGCCACAGTGTTTGTTGTTGTGCTGTAACTGTTGTTTTTTTAGCCATCACGACATCATGACATCGTTATCCTTTCATTCACACAGCCCCCCTACTTTGGTTTCTCTTCACATTTCAGCTGCTCCGCCGTGCTCCAGCTCCTCCATCCTTCAGAGTTCATCAACCCGTTAAAATTGTCAAACGTTGCAACATGTGCATAATCCGTGCTCCACCTCCTACTGTTTGCCCAAAATCAACCAGCTACTCGGTGAGGCTATAATTGCGGCGCTGCAAGTGGGCCGTCAGCTGTTGGAACCGGTTGCTCGCAGGCTAACAAATGTAAATAATTGTAGAACAAGGCAATAAAATCGAATGTGAAAATGGAAAAATAAGCAGCAAAGCTGCAGCTGTTCGCAAGTGCTGGTCTTCTTTTCCTCTACTGTCATACGTATCTTCTCACATGCATTGTTGTAATAGTCCGAATGAAATTCAACCCAAAAAGTCCTGAAAAATGGCAAAAAAGGCAAAATGGCAAGCGCTGACTCACTAGCATTTAAGTTTACACATTTACAACATAGACGATAGTAGAAAAAGTGTTTCGTATTTCTAATCAAACTTCAACTTTCTTTTTAATTATAATGTACTTTAATGAACCAAATATGTACTAAATAAGTTCAGCATTGAGCGAAACAAACAGTAGTCCGAGGGTGCAAGGTCAGGGCTATATAGATTGGCTTCCCAGTTTTTGCAGAGTCAGCAAAGATGTGTGTGATCTAGCGTTGCCCTGATGGTAGACGAAGATTGTTGACCAGTTTTGTCCGTTTTTTTCGATTGATGCAATCTCATCAGTTGTTGACAGTAAAATGTAGAATCAGACGTTCGACCATGCTGCAGCAACTCATAGTGGATGATTCCTTTCCAATGCCACCAAACAACCAGCATAACCTTGCGAGATGTCAATTCTGGCTTTGCGACCATTGGGTTAACTTCACCACGCTATGACCATGCTCTTTTTCGCACCTTATTGTCATATTTGATCCACTTTTCGTCTCTTGTTACCATTCGCTTGAGAATGGCATGAATTCATGCGGTACCCAAACATCGAGCTTCGTTTTTATATATGGTTCAAAGCCGTTTGGTGATGAATGTTAGCTCCCTCGGCTGCTTATGTGACGATTCTGGTCAATCTTTTCCACATTTTCATCGACTCCTTCACCGATAGATGGATGATTTTTTTCATCTACCCAACATAACATCGAAACCGGTATGAAACAAAAACTCAATAAATAACAATTCAAATATTTAGATTACATGTACCCAAAAATGTCTGCCAAATGTTGGACTCTTCTCCAGAAACTTTGAAAAAGCTCATCATCCCATTCAAATTTCCTGCTTTGACAGCGACTGTCATTAGCTTCATCTGGTTGCAAAGCCAACCAGCCAGCCAGCCATTGAAGCATTAACTGTCATTATTTTCGTATATAATTAATGCCAAACTATACAATGAATCCCACGCATACTCCTCCTCCCAGCTCCCACGCACAGATAAATTACTCAGCCGCTAATATCCTAAAAGTATAATACGTCGAGGGAAATGAGACCGCAACGTTTTGAATTAGTGGTTTAAATTTCCCATTGAATTTTAAATCAGCTATTTTCGTGTTCGGCAATGTCCGAAAAACCAAGCGAAACCAAATTAATGGCGACGGTATTATATACAAACATAACAGAAACAGTTAAGTGGCAACGAAAATAAATAACTTGTACAGCAGAAGACGGCGGAAGTGCGAATGGAAGCCAGCTGTCATTGCCATTGGCGCCATGTGGTGGCCAATTGGAATCGACATTTCTTACGAAGAAGAGCACCTTACGCTTATTGTGCGGTTACTAGCGGAGCTGCTGTAGAGTGAGCGCTGAAAATGCAGCAGGTGTGACAGGTGACGCGAGAGCGGGAGAGACCGCAAGTTTATTTGCGGCGAATTTTAAAATAATTAAGTTTTTTATTTGGAATTATTTGTGGAAGTGGAAAATTTTATAGATATTATGGGAAACCAGTGAATTAAGAAAATGTTCTCAACAAAGTTTAGCTGTGTAAGTTGGCTACACGTTAGAGCACAATTCACAGTTATCTACTAATAATAGAACTCTCTCAAGAATACTAAGTGTTAATATATTAAGTTATCGGAAGAGGGGAGGAGAGGAGCAAAGTTAATGTCATCATTACTCCTTATGTATATAGTTATTTTTGTAAATGCATCGAATATCCTCCCCCTCCTAACATGACAAACTCTATTATGTTATGCATCTGACAAACAAACAAATTTAAATTTCCAAAAGGGGAGAAGAATTTGTGAAAATACAACTGTTCAAGGGATTCAACATCAGTTGAGCTTTATTGGTTACAAAAAAGTTAGATTTGGTTTCAATTTACTGACTTGAAATCAGCGAATCAGATCGTGTTTTACATCCAGATCAGGGATGATGAGGCGAGTAGAAATCCGTGCGTCCGATCCAGCTGTAGCTTGAGTAGAAATTGCGATTTCCCACTGAAAACTGGTAAAAGTCGAGTCGAGTTCTGAAATGGGCGTAATCAAACCAATGTCACGCCCACAAAACGCCATTAATCGGAAACCTATCAAATGTCATAAGAAATGGTACTAAGGCTTGCAGTACCCAAGGCCAGCTGTGTCCCGTCAGAGACACTACACACGGAATCAAATGAGAAGGCTTTAGTGGAGCCGAGTCCAAAATTGGACAATGAACCTGACACCATCCATATTTAAGTGAAATCATATATCTCGAAATCGGCACGACTGCTTTCAACCATATCAGTACATATCATTACCCAGTCATTTCTACATCACAGTATGAAAATGGGCGAAATAATAAAAAAGAACACGCCTACTTCATACAGTATGACTCTGTCCCTGAGCCCCATGTACCTAATACATACATGGTATATGTATAAGTGAGGTTATATTAATCTGGTAGGCCAATAAGCCACGCAGGCCAGTTTGGTCCTCTGCCATAATTTAACTGTCTGGGAACCCCAGAGCTGCTCCATTGTTTTCCTAGTGCCCTGATCTAGGCATTTTCTGCAGCCTGCTCCATCTGTCAGCTCCATCTTGCGGGCCTATGTGGCCACCAGACAATGAACAGTTAGCATTTCCATCATGTCCCCACAGTGTCTTCTATCGAGTGCCAATAGGAATTTTGTGTACTTCCGATCAACCGTTTTGCACATGACTTTTTCTTTTGCACCCAAGTAGCTCATTCCATCGGGTTTTGTAGGTATGCGTATACATATATAAAGAACTTCCGGTTTATTTCATTCTAAAACAGCCAATCTGGGAGTAATTATAATGAAATTGAGCGAGCGGTTGTTCCTAATAACCGTGTATCTTATACTTTCCTGAATTGATTTCTGTTTGTACTACTTAATTTAGTCAAAATATACTCTTCTAACGTTCCTCTAAAAGCTCTCTCCTAAAAGTTCGGATTTTTTTAATCTTGTATTTAGTGCGAAAAGTTCAAGTTGTAAAATAAATAATTCAAGTTGAAAGGTTTCTTTAAAGAGGATTACGAAATTGATTCTAACTGTATCTCAATTCATTTAATTTAACTCAATACATCCACTAACTAAGCGCAGTTTGCGAAAAAACGTGGAAAAGTTTTGCAGCACACAACGAAGCTGCACACACACAAACACATAGATCAGCAGCGTTTCTATTTCTTAAAAACGCTGCCATAAACCGTTCACTCAAAGAAGCGGCGAAAATTGAATTATGTTTCAGCCTTCCTCGACGCGCGCTGGCTCATAAACAAAGCCACGCACACACACACAAATGTGAAGCGCTTTGGTGCGTTCGTGCGTTGCCGAACATAATTCACAGTCGAGCTGACAGTTAAGTTAGCACGCGTGCACTGCTGGAATTTCATTTTAATAGGCTTTAATGAAAATCAGCCGACTCCAGTTGGCTTTAAGCAGCGAAATCTGCAAAAAATTAAGTCTAATGAAAATATAGCGGGCCAAGGGGGGCGGGACGCACACGAATACATAAGCGCTGCTTCGCGATGACGCTGCCAGCAGAGGAGCGGGAGCAGTCGAAATGCAAAGCAGCCCTCAGGCGCCAAAACAATGCAAAAGACACACAGCACACACACACGCACAAGCTCATTAAAGGCAATATTATGGCGTTCAGTGTCAAAAGCAAATGAATGAGCCGAGCTGCCGAAGAGCTGAGGGAAATTTACAAAACAGAGCAGATTGTTGAGTTCCAAGAAACGGGCGGCTGGGCCATAACAGTGGAGAGTGGTGAATATAGGCTGGTGTGTGAGTCGGCAGGCGACAACAGCGAACGCAACATCTTGTCTGCGACGCTGTGTGTGAGTAGGAGCAAACGCTTACAAATGTGCTTTGTTGGCTTTTGCTGTTATTGCCTGCTACCGAATGTATGTGTTTGGAGCGACAGGTTATTAAAACGGCTTCGTGCCGGAAATTGTGTAGGCGCTGACATGTCTGCAAAAAGCGATGACAAAGCAATGCAAATGCTTCATCGCCTACAATTACAATGCCGTAATGGGCTGAAAGCTAATGCGACTAAACACACATATGTGTTCCATGTATGTGTGTGTGCGTGTGTTGCACTCTAAGGGGCACAGAAAGTGGCAAGCAAATTGAGAAGTCTAAATAAAATTTGTGGCAATAAAGAGAGCACATTTTCACGCGAAAAACAGCAAAATAATATGAAGCCGACGAGCAAACAAGCTTCACACACACGCACACGAACACAAACAAAGCATTAATGAAGGCAAGCCAACAATGACACAAAGCGCCGAAAGTTACGCAAAGAATGAGCATTTGGCAAATATCTCGGAATGTGTTACTCTTTCAAATATCGCTTAAGCTGCTTCATTTCCTGCGCACACACATACACACACACCGACCTCGCATAAATGTGTGCTTGAGTGTGTGCAGTCGCCAGCAGCGTGTAATTTGACACGCGTGGATGCCGTATTTTCACAATCGCGGCATGCAAATATGAATTTGATCAAAAACACACCTGCATTTGTTTGCCTATAGACATATGTTTGTGTTTGTGTTTGTGTATGTGTGTGCGTGTGTGTTTCAAGTGTGGTTTGCTGCGGAAAATGCGTACGTTGCCGAAAGTTGTTGGCAGCTGCCGCCGCAATATTTAAACAGCTCACGACAATAGGAAGCCACACGTGCCAAAGTAACGCAATCTGGCAATGATATATGCGCACACACACCACACACACACATGCACACGCCCATTAGTGCCGTTGTAATCACCTAATGTGTATGCGAGACGAAATTTCCTAATTTGTCAGTAACAATTCATAAGCATAAAAATATTTCAAAATAAAACAAAAATTAATAGCGGTTTTATTTCCTTTTGTCAAGGATTTTCCATGCCACATACATCTATATGCACAGAAATTCTTACGTATATAAGTAAGCACTCCATACATTCAAAACGTATCATATGATGCATTAATATCATTTGATACAAAGTAATATAATATGACACCACTAAATCGCTGAGAGTGCGACACGTGTAATGGCAACCTGTGGGAAGCACAGCATCAGCACACACCCGTTGCAGCGGCAAACATAGGTCTAGAGCTAAGTATAATTAACTGTAAATTTTGGTTTTTAGGCGGGATTCAATAAAGGAGCATAGCTCACGGAAAATATTTTTTATTAAAACTAACTAAACGTTTTTCAACTTCTATATATAAATGTTCCTTTAGCACGCATTTATTTTACGGGGCTCATAGAACCCGTAGAATACAAACTACCTCTGATTGCCGATTAATATTAATAAAGAATTACACAAAATTCAGTTCGATTGTAGTGATATATTTTGGTATAAGAATCTATTGACCACAGTATATGTATGTATGTAATATATAGTAATTCATTTTTTCCGACCAAATAAGTTATCTGCAAACTTCCAAAATGTTATCGACTTTTATAAAACTTACAAAGTCTAATTTAATCTTGCATTTGGTGTGAGACTATCCGTGTTGAATTTAGGTATGGTGTGTTCATGTGTGATGAGAGTGAGTGTGGTGAATTCAGATAGAAAGATTTAAACGTCATAAACTAAGTAGAAAATCTTAAGGGATCATAAATATTTCGCTGTAGTGATATATTTTGCTGGGAAGACCTGCTGTCTGGAGACCTTTTAGCTGAAAAACATTAAATGGTTTCAACTTTTAAAAACATACTTTGTGTATTTTAGCCTAGCGTTTCCTGTGAGACAATCCGTGTTGAATTTAGGTATATTGAGTTTTTGTGTGGTGAGTTTAAAAGTGGTGAACTACGATATATTATGCTATATTAGAAGGAGTAGTGTGCTTAGCTAGTTACAGCTTCAAGTGGTGAATTTGTCTGTGGTGAGATCAATGAAAAGAGTACTGAATTTAGATGGTTACAATTTTAAATGGTGTTGTTGTTGTTGTTTTTGTAACGGCAGAATTCTGCCGAGTTGGCAGACCTTGGCCGGATAAAAATCCGGGTCCGTTCGGGTTTTCGTAGACCCGACTGTCGTGGGAACGATGTATTTAAATGGTGTATTTGTATGTGGTGAGTTAAATGAAGTCTATACATTTAGAAACGTAATTCAAAAATGTTGTGACTTCCGTGTCCTATTTAAGCGTTGTGAACTTAGATGGTTTCAATATAAAAAGGCGAATTTTTATGTAGTGTGTTAGATGAAATTAATTTTTAAACACGACACAATTCATCATAGTTTTGAGTTCCATCCCACGGTTTACTATACTATGTAGTTCCGAATGAAGTAACAGTAAGAACGAAACATAAGAAACTAAAATTATTTCACAGAAAATACTTTCAGCTTTATATTTATTTTTCACAATGAAACAATATGAAAGGGCGTTTTCGACTCTGATAGATCTTAAAGTTTTAAGGAATAACTGCGATTTTATTGAGTTCAGTTCAATGTTTTCCCACATCCTTATATTTAGTAAGCAGTGAAAAGCGTATTTACTTACATTTTTTACATTTTAATACATTATGCTACTTTTCAAATAAAAATAAAACTCTAACGTAACCTCAAACCAGTGAAAAAATTGCATTCAAAATGCTACAATTGAATCATTTTATGAGCTGTTTGGCTTCTTTGGAAAATCACTATTCCTGACGAACTCTTTTCAGGATAATTTTAGTCAATTACACACACTCCCGCAATAAAAATATGAATATGTTTTAAAAAAGACTACCAACAGCAATCTGGCAGCAATCAATATGTGGAACTTATTTCATGTAAAGTCAATACCTTCAATATCACTAGTTTGTTGAACGATTTTCGAGAAGAAGGAATAAGAAATAAAAATGAAAAATTAATTTCCAAACCAAAAAGAAGATGTTTATAAAATATTTGCACAGAAATATATGTGAATGAAAAAAAGGGTGATTCATAGACAAATTTCAATGCTCCGAACATATTTATTCAGAAGCGTATTGCTTATATTTCCCTTGAAATAACTAACATATACATATTTACACACACATAGGAAACCCTGCCACTTCCTGATTAAAAGACTGAAAATATGTTTGCAGACCTGCGGAACAACTTGGAATATACCCTTATTCAGCACTCTGCCCACACTGATACAAGCACGAAAAACACGAAAACAATTTTATGGCGTTTAAGGTGCCGGGAGACGGACCAAACGCAGTCCGGCACAAAATCAAGGTTTACAACAAACAACCCGTATAAATTTGTGCACAGAAATATGTTTTTTTCTCAACGAGAGACTACCAAGCAAGGGCGGAGCGT
The DNA here is from genome assembly GCF_001853355.1 of Bactrocera latifrons. Classification (NCBI taxonomy): domain Eukaryota; kingdom Metazoa; phylum Arthropoda; class Insecta; order Diptera; family Tephritidae; genus Bactrocera; species Bactrocera latifrons. Next base: position 887,505 of record NW_017537223.1, on the reverse strand, counting down.
CGACAGCAAGACATAACCAAAGCCAAATGAGCTCGCATGTGAGCCGGAGTGAGCATATCCCTGAAGACGGCCGAGGAAGGTCCGTCGTTCCTTGCCAGCACGTTGACACACGGCTATTGCCAGAGCGAGCATAAACTGCTTTTGGTGCTGCTGTTGCTGGCGCTGCTGTCATATAAATGTCAAAAAAGGATATGTGGCAACAGACGTGCCGCTTGTGGCAAGGTAGCAACAAAAACTTGCCGAAAAATAAGCAGCAAAAACAAAAAATATGACGTGGCATTGTGCGCTGTGTGTGTGGTTGGGTGTGTGATCCGCTCACGTAGAAGACGACGACGACGACGACGACGACGACGACGAAGCACGGAAGCACACATAAATGAGAAAACAAATTGAAAAGATGAAAAAATATTCGCAAAAACAAAGTGAAACGAAGGACGCCGCTCTACCGCAGCTTCACAAACAAAGGAAATGTAATAATAAGAAAACAACAAGAACAAGAACATGCCATTAAACGGCGTTTAATGTCGTCCTCGTCCAACTGCCTTGTGAAGTCAGCGCCAAGGCTCTGAAGTTGCTGCCGCCAGGAGATACTCTGCATTGCTGTTTAAGTGCGTCATGACAACGGGGATGTGAAAAGGGGGGGAAAGTGGGGTGGACAGGCGGCGTGGTTGTGTGGGGCGAAAGCGAAGCCACGTCTGGCATGTGTGATTACGCTTATCAGTGCGTGCTTGCTGCGCGAATTTATTTGAAAAAGCGCCTGCGGAAGAAATAATTTGTTTTGCCAATAAATATTGCCAATAAAGTCAGAACTCGCTAGATATGCTGGTATAGTATTGACAAGCGCTCTTCGGCACAACAGGGAGCTCATGTCAAGCTTTGAATTAGGCCATTGAGTAGTAAGATTGCATAATTGCAGTTTCAAATTGCGTAAAGTAGTTTTTCTAAAATGGGACGACTCGCTAAAATAACCAAAGGGAGTATTCGAACTTATTTCATCTTTTCAGATCCTTCCTTATCATATCCTATCTTATCCAGTCACACTCTATCCTCTCTTATTAAATCATTTCCTAGCATAACTCATCACATCCATTCTCATTCAACCATATGCTATACTCTCTTTCCTAATACGAACCAATCCTATTTTTTTTAAATTTTATTATAATATCCTATCTTATTCATCCCCGTTTATCTATCCTCTCTTCTTCTCACCTCCTCTTTCCCATCCTCTCGAATCCTCTGCGATCATATGCTGTCGCACCTTACTTTATCCTATCCTTAGTTATTGGGGATATCCTATCTCACCCAATCCCATCCTTCCTTATTCATTCCTTGTCTAATCTATGCATCCTCTCTTATTTTACCTACCACTATTCTATCCTTGTTTATCGGATCGTATCATATCTTAACCAATCCGATCCTATCTTAACATTTCCTATATTTTCCTATCATATCCTTGTCTAAGCTATCACTCCTGATCTATGAAGTTCTATCCTTTCTTATCCAATCTTATCCTCTCTCAGCTTATTTTGTGCCACCCTCTTATCCTATACTATATCTCTGTCTCCTCCCTTAGCTTTTGGAAAAAACTAATATCCATAATTGTTTGTGGTCCCTGTAAATGCCGTAAAAAACACTACCTAGAATGAAAGGCTTGCAGAACTATTTGATGGGTGAGTGAAAGAAAAGTATTTTTCTGTATTCACTCTGTATCTATATACTGACCGATAAGCTGAGGTAGTTATTCAGTTCTAAATTGAACTTATTTCCATGCGAATTTTTTCTCTGTGTGTATACAAATATGAAGGTGGTGTAAATTTCGCAAAGCTATCTTCTGCTCAATAACTTTTTTCACACTCGCCTGCTTACTATTACATAATGCTTCTTTCCCTCTTCCTGTACCTATCAGCAGCTTCGAGTTCACGTTCAACAATCGTTTGATTACTTTCTGCACAATCCAAAGCGGAATATGACCTTTTTTTCTTGCAGAAAGTATGTCATTCTGTGTGTGTGTATGCGATTAGATAAATGTGTGCGTAGGCAAGTGCGGCCGTCGTGTATGTTTTTCAGCAGCTGTACGAGTAAATGGGCGGCAAACATTTGCATTTTATTGACTGATAGGCACACCCAGTAGATAACAAACCCATTTATGGCCATTTCTTTCCACTTATAAATCGCATGCTAAAGGTTTTTACAACCTTGCAGGAAATAACGGGGTCTGCCGATAAAAGGCAACGGCGAGTGTGAATGAGACTATGGATAAGGCAAACTATGGTCAAACTAGAGTCAAATTGAGAGTGATGCTAGAAATTAAATGGTGATTAGTGCTGCAATAGAAACTTAAATTGAGATCTTCAGAGTCAGTCAACGAAGCTGGTATTATTTGTGTGAGAATTTAAAACACGAGTGGTGTTGTGAAATCCACTTATCGGTTACCCTACTGGGTAGCCTTCGGACAACTGCTGCCATCATATATTTGCACGCGAGCTGTCGTGCGTGAGACGACGTGTGTACACGGTGTTAACTGATGTTGACATGTTGTGATATATTGGAAAAAGTTTAGGCATTTGCCGCATCAAGCCGTGCCTCGCCTATTGTTGCTGCTTTAGTAAATAGTTTGATTATTGACTAATAGCAGTGAAATCTGTGGGTAGTTTTGTGGCCAAAAGTAGGTAGGACCAACAAATCGCAGAACGAAATGAGTGTTTAATATACCGTCAGCATGATACACTGCCGCCGAGATTGCGGCACATGTGCTACCGACAAAATATGCTTGTGTATCACTAAATATGTATGTATGTATGTGTATGTGTGCGAGTAAATGCAAATATATTGCATATTTATAGTTCATTATCATGGAGCCCGGCCCACAAAGCAAGGTGTGACTAAGATTTATTGGAAATTTACTTAAATACGCTTGATGGCAAGTGAAATGGAAATATGCTTAATAAATTAGCAGAAGTTAGAAAAAGTTTTTTTTTGGCTTTTTGTCGAATTTTTATTTGATTGCTTACACCCTGCAGCACCAATAACAAATCTTTCCCTTTGACATGTTCCTCCCTGGAGCGACATTTAAGAAGCTGAGGCCAGCTCTAACAAGCGTACACTTTAATCGAAAAATATGTACACATATATGTCTCTGTGTGGGGGGTGTATAAATAGCCATCATGTGTATTGAACAAATAGGCTTAGCACAAGTTAATAAAAGATTGTTTGACCCTCTTCCCCCAAATCATTAATACACACACCTCTCACACACTTTGGCTGAGGTTATATAAATTTGCAAATATGTATGTGGGATTGCGGCAAAAAGCAAATATGAAATCAAGTATTCTTTGTATTGGTAAGCTGGGCATATGTGTAAGTATTAGCTTTGATGCAAATAATAAATGCCATTGACACTCTATAAATATTTTTCTGCCGCAGGCTACGAGCAGATAGACGACATCAATTGCATTGGGGTGGCTTGAATTCATGGAAGTGGCAATATTCATGAAAGTGTTGGCAGCTGAGCAAATAAACAATCACGAGTAGCAATATCAACGATAAACAAGATTGTTGCCAGTAAGAGTGCCGTCTATGAAAATTTAATTAAGAGACTGGCCTGTAACTAGTTCAGTTTGTGACAGTTGGAGTTGTAGCAGCTAGCAGCTAGTAGTTCGTACTATACTGTATGTATATAATCTAGTAAATCTCTATGCGGAGTATCAAGTTCTGGCTCATAAGCGCAACGTTATGATGAATTTTATGGATGGCGCATTGTAGGTAACGTCTCTTGGACCATGGTAATACCCAGAACAAAGTACCACGATGTAAATAACACTCAGCAGGATATAAAGTGCAGAGTTTGTCCGGAAAGAAATAGGACTGATTTCCTTCGCTCCCGACTCTACTTCGGAGCGTGCGCGCACCGACTGGGTTCAGGACAAACATTTTCCCGCGACGTGTTTCTAAGAGTGGTGCAAGTCGAAAATGCAGTGTTCGTTAGAGCAGAGGTCCGCGATGAAATTCTGTGTGAAACTCGGTAAATCTGCGACAGAGACGTTTGATATGATCAAGCAGGTTTACCCAGATGTTGCCTTAGCAAGATTTTGTTGGATCGAGAAAAGGTCGCTGATGAAGGCAAAAAAGGGAAGAACGAACTAATAAAAAGTGAAAGCGATGATTATTGTCCACCACGAATTTGTTCCTCCTGAACAAACCGTCAACGACAAGTGTTACGCGCAAGTCCTCAAGAGACTCAAACGAAGGGTATATCGGGTCCGACAAGAAATCGCAGCCGATTTAAAGTTGCACCCTGACAACGCCCCAGCTCACACCGTCTTTCGTGTGAATAGCCACTCTACAGCGCAGATGTGGCCCCCGGGGACCTTTTTGTTTCCTCGCCCGAAAAGACCGATGAAAGGCAAGCATTTTGAGAGGACAGAGGGGATCTTAGCAACATCAGATCGGCTCTCAAGGCTCTTTCGGAGAACCCCTTCCGTGACCCTTCAATGCTTGGAGCCTATTTTGAAAGTTTTTAAAGAATTGTAACGATTGATTCAATAAGTTTTTTTAAATCGACTCAGTCCTATTTTCTTCCGGACAAACCCTGTATACACATATAAATTAGCAATGTGGCGATCTGAGTCGATTTTACTTTGTGCATTGGTATGTTTGATCATCATGTAGTTACCCGAACTATTCCGTCAGTTATTGATATATTGGTCTGAAATTTTCACACGAGCTTTTATTGTTTACATCGAGTCACTTCAGTATGCTGTCATACAAAGTAACCCATCGAAAATCTTTTAAGAAATAATAAAGTTTTGTCAGAGCTACTTTAGCTTCACCACAGACGAGGGAATCATTTTTTATTGTTTTCAGTTACAAATGTCATGCATAAAATTTAATGTATATACTATACATTTAACAAGGTTCTATATAAACCTCTGTTCCCTAGAAGAGCATATATTTCTTATATGTATTTATATGTTTTGGAGTATTGAGAATGTAATATTACTTTCAGTTAATTAAATTTAAAACGCTTAACAGTTAAAAGCCCCACTTTTGCACGTGGCTAGCGTATTTTCAACACTTATCTACAACGCATTTAATTGCCAACAATTTGGGAGATACGCTTGAGTATTCATTGAAACATTTAAAAGGAATTAACTTAAATGGTGGACGTTTAATTCTCGATTGTATGCCTTGTTTACGTATTTACTAAGCGCAATTATACTATTATATGCCTGATTTTGTTTGAGTGAAATTATTATTGTCAGTCTTTAACCTTCACATATTCCCATAAATTCTATATAATCAGAAAATAAGTGAACGTATATGAATAAAGTGCTTTTATGTAGATAAAAGGTATATATACATATTTTTTTTTTTTCATTATTTCTGTACATAGCTCGTGATAATAACCCACAATTAATTTGCCCTTGGCACTTGGCAACTGACAAACGACAAATATTGTTTGCTATTTTTACGCTCTCTTTGACATTAACTACGGCTGTGGCTTAAATAGCGGATTTATTTTCATTGATAAATGCAATATGTAAAGCAGCGAAAGTCAAAAGTGAACGGTAACTAAAAAATGAGGAGCTTAATTTAAAACTCAATTAAATTTAATCGTTTTTATTTTTTATTGTTAGTAGCTGCCAGTAAAGTATTATTAAAGGCATTTCAATCAATTGGAAAATCTTTATTGAAAGACAAACTGTTAATAATCTTCAATAAACCTCTCTCTCACTTAAACCCAGAGTTCAAGCGGATAATTTAATAAATAAATGCATGTCTCTTTGCAATGAAAGTGTTTTTTGTGAAGCATTTATCGAACATACGTTTCGGCTTACCAATTGACCGGTTACCTAGAGACCACACAATATGAGATATTGCTTTCAGAGAGCTATAGCAATATTTCAGTGAAGGAATATCAACTTTTGTGTTGATTTGCAGCAGTTCGTTTCTGGGCGTTGATTGATTTTCTATAAGCAAACTCTCTTCTTTTGCCACTTTAAGCTTCTTGACATAATTTTTTTTTTTTTTTTTTTTTTTT
>NW_017537223.1:837205-881460 GCF_001853355.1 Bactrocera latifrons | reverse complement strand
TTTTTTTTTTTTTTTTTTTTTTTTGTAACTTTACACATATTATTTCGATTTCCAACAGCAAAGAAATTCAAGAAATTTTTAGAACTTTGACGGCACTCACTGAGAGCTGTTACCAGCATGCGTCGCTGTAGACACTCAATAAGTACAGCACACTTGAAATCAACTAAAACGTGCGCAGTGATAAATTCGAATGTTTGTTTTTGTAATTTAAGTAAATATCGCGCTAAATCTAATATGACAAACACGGCTGACTTAATCAGCAGAAGGCAATGACTTAACCCTGCCACATGCACGCTCCTGCACATTCACATCTCGAAATTTATTAGTGTGCGAGTGCGTGTTTATCCGCTAAGCTTTGAAGGAAGTTGATGAAATTTGAGAAAAAAGTCAACTGCATTTAACCGCTGCTGACTGCTGACTTGTCGTTCGACATTGTTGTGTTTGCCCAGTGTAATGCCGCCGGTTGTTTGTCTGCGCTTGTTTGCTTGTTTTCGATCGCATTCGCATGCAACGCGCAGCGACAAGTGAACGAGCATTTACATGTGGGTGCATGTGCGTGTGTGGTTGTTGTAAATTAAAAATCTGCTCTCGCGTACAACGAACTCTGTGAGGGCTGCTCCAGTGCCTGCAATCGTCTCGATTAGCCGTGCGGGGCGGTACTTGTGATAAACGGTTTACAACAACAACAAAAACAATAAAAAGCACAAAATCAAACAGCGGACACAGCAAAGCGAACAATCGAACGCTGTGTCTCCGACAACGCTTGTAACGGTAATATCCTGCGGACAAGTGCGGACAAATTGCTCATACGCCCTGGCGGGCGAGCGGTGCCTAGACAGGGAGCAAAGTGCAAGCCAGCAGCGGCACCTCCAGTCATGCCGGATGTATAGCGTTCGGAGGGCTCAAGGTGCAAGAGACGGCGGTGGGTTGGTCGAGGATTTTGAGGAAATTGCCAACACTTTGCGCTGTGTCAGTGCGAAAACAAGCAGAAAGATAAACGAAAAGAAATGCTAGCGCATAAGCAAACAGCTACAAATTATTGCTTACAGTTGTTGTTATTGTTATTGCCCATGTAACTGTTCGCATTGTTTATGTGTCTGTTGCAATGCTTGTTCTTGTTGCTGCTTTTGTTTTGCTTGCATTTCTTTGCTTTGCAACTTTCATTGGGTAAACACATAATCACAACAACGGCAACAGAAACAATAGCAACAACAGTGCTTACACTCAGTTCATTGCATCCGAGCAACAATTGCAATGTTGATTCTAATTCCAGTGCAATATAAATAAATCCATCTGGATAAGCGAGCGAGCGAGTAAAGTGGTTGGCAGGTCTCGGGCAAATTGAAGTCAAGACACACATAAATAATAGATGAGTGATTTCGCTGGCGCATAGTTAGACAAACAAGCATTGTGTGTTCGGTCGCTAGCAAGGCAAGCGTAGCAACGATATTATTACGGTATTAATGGATTGCAGTAATTGCTCAGCTGGGCAGCCGACACTATTGGCGAAGCAACTGCGACTCGGTTCGCATATGTGGAAATCAACTCGAAATGTGAAAATGTGTTTTTTTTTTGTATTTTGCTCTTTATTTTCAGTTGATGATTTATTAATGCAAAGCTCTTCGAAAAACAAACGCAACAGTACTTTTTCTGTCAGTTAAATCCAACTAAGTGACCACTGTCCGCATATTTAAAGAGCTTTGCAATCTAAATATGAATTAAAGTACAAAAACAAAGTGGCTTTAAAAACCTCAAATGTTCATAATATATGGAATATACATACAGGCAGTTATGTGTTTTTTAGACTTATGCGCTTGCATATTAATGTATATATATATAAGGTGCGCTCGAAAACAAAGAGGACTTTAAAAAAACAGAACAAATTATTTTTTTCAGCAGAATCAATTTATTTTATTCAAAATAGTCTCCTTCTGCTTCAACACAGCTTTTTGCGCGGTTCAAAAGCATGTGGAGCAAGTATTTTAACTCGTTGGCCACTATGGCGCCAGTATGCCGGTGAAAGCCTTTTGAATGGCCTCTACGTCTGCACAACGCTATCTTATTTTTTATGTTAAAAAAAAAAAATTACTGCTAAAAAAAAGAAAAAAACCTCCCTCAATTTTATAAAAGAAATTTAAATTTTCTACCTAGTTGAAAAATTAGTTGCATATTTTCAAGCTTCATTGAACGAGGAAAGTTTTTTCAGCTACCTGAAAGTGTGTAACGAGTTTCCAGAAAACAGTTCACAGAATTCAGAGAATCGGAGTTCACCCAAATGATACTGATGTACCAACCAGTTCTGGCTATGCGAAGGACGCACAAACATTGAAAACTGCGTAGATATTTAATGTGGAGAATTCCATTTCATCCACTTATTTTATTTATTTATTTATTTAAAAGAGAAATAATTATAAATAATCACTAAATACCACAGTTATAATGATGAATTTTTCATAATGGATATTCCACTTATATTTGCTCTGAACTCGATGGTCTGCAATCGTCAGCTTTCGAACGAATGCGGTAGTAACATGAGTACTTTTATTACTTCAGGAACCAAAGGTGGATTGTACGAGTAAATTGGTCACATCAACTTTAGCTATCACTTCGTTGTAAAACCCGAAAAATTTCTTCAAAATAATGAGCGCTCCGTTAAAGCTGTGGAATTTCCCAAGATGGAAACTTAATGCATCTGAATAGAATAGAAAATGGAAGCAGCGAATGATATGAATGTCTTCTCTTTTGGAATACTAGAAGCTGAAGGTTTCAATTTGGATCATACTCAGTCAACTCGATACCGTTTATGTTGAAAAATACTGAGGTAAAAGTGAAGTTTCACCCCACAAAAGGTAGACTTTTTCTTTCTTTGTATTTTTTTACTATTATTTCAAAACGATCTTAATAAAACTTACAGCTTCATCAGCGTTTATATATTCTTGTGTCGGAACTCATTTATGTTAAATTAAATTAAAATATTAAATTGTTTGCGCGAAACATGCCGACACAAGTTGACGAGCGCGCACGGGCATTAACTTTTACATTTCATTTCACGCCAGTAAATTCACTCAAAACGACGCTCGAAACTCTATTGAATAGTTAACCAAATGGATGCGGCAAACGAGCGCCACTCACGCGGCGTGAAGTTATTGAAAACTTGCCATTACCGAGAGCAGAGTGCAGAGTTGCCAGGGCAAAGCACATGCGAAATGAGGGCGATGCGAGAGACGAAATATAACAGGAATTTGAGCACTCAACAATATTTCCAACCAACTTTTAATTTCGCAACTACATTATGGAGCACACATCCACGCCTACACACACACTCACACACATTTGTAATGCAAATGTAAATAAATTGAGGCTGCTTTTCATATGGCCAGCCCTGGGTGGCGTGCGATGAGGCTGAGGGTGAGCAGCTGCTATTCTTCCGACCAAAACTACACCAACTGAACTAGAAGCACTCGAAGCGCTTGAGGCAGACCGCGAATATTGAAACTGGCGAAGCGCGGCATGCAGCATCTGGTCATCGACAACGAACCGAAACTGCCACAAGAACACATACATTTGTGTGTGTATTAGTATGTGCTTTCGGCGGCAGTTAGAAATTGGAAACCCACATTGGCAGCGAGTAAAACCGCGACGATATTGTTGCCACAAGCTGTTAGCGGCACCGGCAGCAGCTGCAACAAAAACAGCCAATACTCGAACTCACATTTTTTGTTGGATTTTCGCATTTTTTTTAATGGACCAAAGATTTCGCGGCGCCCACAAGTGGCATACTGGAGAGTCACAGCATTGATACCCGCCCAAGCGCGCGACCGAAATATAGCATAGTCTCCTGCGTGGAAATTGTAGTGCGCTCCGTTGTCGGCGCCTGTGTTAGTGCGGTGTATACAGATTTAGATCAAGTGCAAAATATAGAGCACCGCAAACGGCTGTGCAGTCGAACCTGCTTGAAAGCTGCCGCCGGCGCTGCCCTCTTTGCTGGCGCTTCTTGCGCGTGCGTGCGTGCATGAATCTGCGCTAATGAGTGCTCCAAACTCCCAAGCACTCAGCGCAGCAAATCCGCTATTGAACAAATGTGCAAATTTCCAGTTCTGAAAATTTTTCGAAACAAATGTATTTGTATTTAGATTTTATTCAAATTTGCTTAACTTTTTCAGTATTTTGCCAAAACCCAGCCAAACATTTGCGAGCATTGTGCGCGCCAAGTCCAATGACTAATGCTATTCCAAACTTGTGCACAGCAATATCTCGGCGGAATTTGGGTGCCAAAAAATCGTGACAAAATGGTTGCCCAGGGATTCTTTGCGCTCAGCAATGTTAAATATTTTGCTTCGTATGCAAAGTTTGGTTAATAATTATAATTAAACAAGGCGCGCTATGTTTTATGTCGTTATACCGAAATACCGAAATACTTACCGAATTTAACGTGTTTTCCAACAAAATGGAATTCGAAAACGACCCCAAGTGAAGTGATCAAAGCAGTCAGCAACCGCTACGCTCAGCACTGTGGAAAGCTGATATGAAATTAATTCAAGGCTTATTTACGGTCGATCAACCGTTATTGTCACTTGCCATACGGTCCAACAGTGTGCCGTCGGAAACAGGTAGCTTTGTCTGCCTATACTGCATGCGTTGTAGTCGATTGTAACGTTGCGTGGCAGGTAGTCTGTTTCTCTCCGCTGCGACACGGCATTCCTCATCGTTACAGCTGTTCTTTTACTTTTTCCGAAAACCAGTGGTTTCGTTTGCAGCTGTACGTAAGGAGCTGGAAATACCGTCCAACAGATCCTTCATACCGAGTTGTTGACGAGTACTCTCAGAAAGCAGGAGCAGGTGAGAATCTTGGCTGCAACAATACAGTTAGGGGATTCGAGCCCTCAGCCTAAACCCATTTGGGAATGTCTCATAGTGGAGGCTGAATTTACCGACTGTTTTACCAAATACATATACTTTCTTTTAGCACCAAATAATTAAGCCATAGCTTTTGTTTAAACCCCGACCTGATCATTTTTCATTTGCATATAGAACCTATGGACATAGCAATTCCAGAGTCAAAATCTGCCTAGACAGCCAAGCAGCCATCAAGGCAGTAGCCTGGTATTGCATTATTGGCCAGAAGTGTTTTGAGAAGCATGACAGCAGTGGAAAGTGTTGCCAGAAGCAAGCAACTTCACTTCAACTAGGTGCCAGGCCAGGCCACAAAGGTATCGAGGTAATTAAATAGGAGACGAGATTGCCAAGAATAGTATACGATTAACACCCGAAAACGTGATCAACTTTCAAATCATGGTAAAATGCTACACAAAATTTCTATCTCAATAGAAGAAACATGATCGGATTGATAACAGGTGACTGTCTGGTGGCGTCAAACGCACGCAGAATGGGGCTGCAGATCGAGAAGACTGCAGAAAATGCCTAGAGCAGAGCATCAGGGAAACAGTGGAGCATCTCTTGTGTACTTGTCTCGTATTGGCAATTATAAGCATCTGGGGTCTTCACGGGGTGATACTCTGGAGGAGGTATCGACAGTGAGACCCCAAAGTCTGTTAAGATTCGCGTCAAGCGCAGACCTAAAGGATGACCACTCCTCATGCACCTAGCAACTGAACCGCATCTGGTATCGCAAAGGAAAATACTACTGAAATCAATGTCATAGAAGAAAGCTATGGAAAATACATAGAGCTCCATAAGTAATGGAGATGGAGCCATAGTTCCTGAAAAAGTTAAAACCATTAGAACTTTCTATATGAAGATATGTTGGTTCAAAGTACTTAAATGGCGTAAATATCTAAAATGAAAGCGATGGTGAATAAGGATTGTTGTTAGCATTGAAATAATTGTCATGAAATACTTGTGCCATATTTATAAATGTTATGGCCACCAGGAGATATGCAGTAAGCCGTTTATTGTCATTCATAAATTGAGCGAAGAGACAGAAAAGAAAAGCGCAATTTTATTGCGCTCGCAGCAGGCCAATTAAACGCGGAAATATGCTTTGTGATTTGCGCAAAATTAAACGGTAAACAGCGCAGATCCACTTGTAAGGGCGGGTTTATTTCCATAACTGGCCGCAATGACAGCAGCTTAGCGCAGCTCCCAGTTAGCCGTCATTAGGATACACATACAGTCACAAATTGGAATATGCATGGCGCGAACTATACGCACATACACACATCCACACATACACGCATGCGGCGCGCCACAAACATTTGCATTAGCAGAGCTCGCTTGCGACCGCATCATGCATTTAGGCGCACTTCAGCGTCAGCAATTCATACCCGCGTTGAGTGAGTGATATGGGCCAGTGCGCGCTGAGTCTCTCATAAATATTGCAAACGGAGCTGCATTTGCGCGCACAATTTTTATCTACATTTCGCTTTTTTCCCATTGCCGCCGAGTTTTTATTTAATATTTATTGTGGTCCAGATAGCGCGACTTGCCATTCAGGCGTAAGCGCTCGAGTGCAACGGCAACGGCAACGGCAGCGGCAGCTGCGGCCGAGGGAGGACAAGTGTGTCGGCCCTGACCAGTGTAGTGCGCACTTGTGTTTTGATGCTTCACTTGCTGCCACCTCAGGCATTCACACTAAAGCACAACAATGGGCGTGTGTGGGCCACACACTCGCACACACGTTTCAAGTTGCAAGTGGAACATTTCGAGATTTGCATGTCAGTGTCATTTGCACACAAACCGACAATGAAAAACATAAATTCATCTCTCTTTTCCTCCTCCTCCCACCCTTCCACTTCCTCTATCACACCCCGCTCCGCTAGCGCACACAGCAAACGCACGCGTTGCAAACCTTCAGCTGTCCCAATCGTGCGCATTTGCCCTTTCTTTGATAGTTTTCAAGTGTCTTTTTTATGTTTCTCATGTTTTTCTACGCTCCATAACCACTACGCTTTATGCGCTCAGCTGCCAGCATATTTCTGCACTCGTTCTATTTTTTGCACTTCTCCCATTTTCTGTTTCATTGTAAACAATTTCGCTGCTCTGCTCGCATCGGCCCTTTGTCCGGTCCGTTTCAATGTCCTTTGCGCTTCACTGAAAGTCGTCAAAGTCGAGCGAAAGTCTAAGCCGCTCTGTTCGCCATGAATAGTTGTATAAATAAATTATGCATGTGTGCGTGTGCACACAATGTGTGAGTCTGCGCATCAATACGCATTGAGGTGTATAGGAATTCACAAGATTGTTTCCACTTTTTGCAATTGCTCTACTTTCCTGCACTTTTCCATGTGAAAGCTGTTGTGTTATGGTGTGTGTGCGTGTGTGTGTGTATTAAGCGGCAATGTGCTTCGCATGCTCTCAATTAAGCCAGCTTTAAGTTCAGTTTTATACCTTTGATGCATTTAAATTGTCAATGCATTTATATTTCATCACATTAATACAAATACAGGGTGTTGCATTAGAGAAATATTAGGTAGTCGAAAATATCTCCACTTCTACCAATCACATTGTGTCATACCACATAATGTTGTAAAGGTGAGCTTTTAAGCTTCTTTTGGCCAAACACGAAATTGGGAAGTTGAAGAGACAGAGAGTGAAGAAATTCGCTGTAATTGAAATTGAATTATTATGAAATTTTTGTATAAAAAGGGAGGATTGCCACGCAAGCAACCAATGAAATTTGTGGTGTTAAGCGGAGACGTTGCTGTGTCAGTTCGTGTAGCGCAGCAATGGTTCGCTCGCTTCCATTCTGGAAAGTTCGATGTGAAAGTTGCATGTCGAAGTTTTTCCCCGAGAAACCAGAAAAGTCTTACATTGATGGAGTAATGCGACTAAAATGGTACATATTTGGTTCATTAAAGTTCATTATCAAATGTATAAAAATAAGATTAAGTTTTGATTAGAAATACGAAAAGTTTTTTTTCACTTTTACTTCAAAACGGCTGAAAGTTTACTTTCAAGTGGAAAATCAAGTTTTCAAAATGTAAACAGTAAAATTTTTGACGTATAAAGTACTATGTATTTGATTGCCATGGTTCCGGCCTTCTCCGTGGATGAATCCTAAAAAGGAGTAATTCCTCGTTTAACTTGAAGTTGTGCCAGTCCTTTTTCCATATTATTCATTTTTAATACTTGTGCTCCTATAGGAGTGGATATTTGAAAACTTAATTTACTTAGTAGTTTTAAAGATTGGATAATTCATTCAAAAGCAATTTCGAAAAAAGTTTTCTAACAAGCGCCAAGGTGTTTCATCAGACAGCCCCTCTACCTACCTAGAACTACACTTCAGCAAAATGGTTTTGCAGAAAGAAAATATATGCAAATTTTTGAAATAAAATGTAGGTCTTAATGCTGCATTTTATAGGCTTCTTAACTCATATTTAAATTTTTTTTATTTACTATTTGCGCATATAATTCTTATTTTCTAATTTTTGTGTTTTATTAAATTTGATTTCGAATTTTTTCTTGCATACCATTTTAACCTCTGCTCTTTTAAGGCAAGCTTAATAAATAAAAATTATAATAACCTCAGAAGTGCTCTAAATGCCGCACCCGCTATCTCGCCATGAATAACTCAATTCACAGCACCTCAAGGGCAACGGTTCTTTCAGTTTTTCTAACGCAGAATTGCACTTTCTATGAAAATTATGTCACGTGAAAAAGTTGTGCGGCTGCTGAATGGCACAGCAGAAAAAGCGCAAAAATCGCTAACAACAATTTTCCACATTTCAACAATCAGCAATTCAACCGCAGCTCAACCCAACATGAAATACCAATAAAAAACAAATACGGACCACGCGGAGCGAATTTTGTATAAATAAGTATGTGTGTGTGTGTGCGAGTAATAAGCAACCGCAGCGACAGCAAAAATCACAGCCGCGTAAAAACCAAATAAGGTGTGGAAAATCTAACGGTTTTCACGTTTTTCTACTAACCAATTTAAAAAAAAAAAATTAATTTGCACAACTTTTTCGATATCGAATTCCATAATTATAAATTCAAATAGAAACTATTTGCTTAATCCGCCTGCCAAGCTTGCTGCATGACTAAAGCAGCTTAACCGTTAAGTCGTGTGATCAGCAAATAAAAAAAATAATAAAAAATAATAAAAAAAAAGTAAATAAATTTAAAAAATTAAAGCCAACGTTAATTGCTTGTCATAATGAGCGACTTGAGTGCCCTATGGTATTTCTTCACGCACAAATGTAAATGAATAATTTCATAGAAAGTATTTTTGAAAGCTATTTTATTTTCGCACGGTCTAAATTCATACTTAATTTTATATAAACATAATTTTTGCACTACAAACTATTGACTCTGATTTAATTGAGTTAAAAAATATTCGCAATTTAAGAAAATTATTGGAAAATATTTTTACGAAATTTATATTATTAAATGATGTGATGAAGCTAATTAGCCGTGACTTTACTATTATTACCAATTAAGGAAATATTGACAATTTTTTCAAATACTTTTATTTGTTTTTTAGACGCGTGTGTACTTCCGTGAGGTAATACCTTTTCGGAGTGGTTCTTTTTGGCACCGTTGCTTGATTTATACCCAGCTTGGGCTTCCATTATGTAATGAAGAAAATGCAAATAGTGAAAATTTGTAAAAAAAAAATAATGGTTCGGATCGTGCGACGCTATTCACGAATTCTGTTCACCAATGAAGCTCACCTTTGAAAGAATGGGTGCGTGAATAAACAAGTTTGACGCATTTGGAGTGCCGATAATTCAAAAGCCATCGTTGAGACGCCATTACATCCACAACTTTTCATTGTAATCTACGATCAGAGGGAATTATTGGTCCATATCCCTTCAAAAATGAAGCCGTAAAGTTAAGGCTAGTGGGGAACTTTATAGATCCCTGATTAACGACTTTCGCAACATGTATGCCCTTTGGTTAAGACTAGTTGCCGCTGCATGTCATGTCTGCAGTCACTTTATTGAGGAAAATTATGGCAGTGGTGCCACCTAACTCAGTTTGATAGTCAAACGAATCACTTAAATTTGGTTTCCTAGATTGGCACAATCTTCTTTTACGTTCATGTGAAGTTTAATATTCATAAGTCAGTTAGTGTGTGTTTGAGGTATGTACATAGGTATAGTGATAGCGATATAAACTGGGTTAGTTCGCCGATAAAACAGCGCTTGGCCGGATAAAATCCGGGTTAATTCCGGTACGTAGAACCGGCTGTTGAGGGAATTGAAATTTTAGTGGTCAGCATGTGCGGTAAATATTCCATTCATGCCACATTTGGCCATTGTTGAGCAAGTCAGAGCTAGATTCCAACGAGACTAAGCTATATTTAGTTATAATATGTTCCCGCCTTATGCAGTCCAGTTGTAGGGTGGTATCTGCTCTGGCTAGTTCACCGGCTTCACAGTTATCAACAACATCACTATTTCCTGAAGCACATTGCTGAATTATTGTGAAATTTGATGTTAAATCCTTTAAGAGATCAAGCCATACTTTCATTATCTTAACTTTAGTGGTTTAAAAGTCGTTTAGCTATGTGTGTACATAACTGTATTCCCTGTTGTAAGCACACTCTGTTTCAGCACAAGAAGACGGTCTTTGATTGCGCAGATCTTCATTTGGAAGGCATTGCAGTAGTCTAATTTTGCTGAAAGCACACTACCTCCCACTCGTTTAACTTATCCGACTTTCTCACTCTTGGTAGTATTCGAGACTGAATTTAAGTTTAATTCTGTTCGTCCGAGTTTGTCTCAAATCATATGTTTCCACAGGAATCACGGTCGCAGAATCATTCAAAATATGAAGCGTGCCATTGACGCTGTCATCAACTAAAAGCTCAGAATCGTTTGCAAAAATATCATGTTGAAGACGCAGCATCTTCACCATCCAGAAAACAGCCATCACTAGTGAATAGACGTGGTTTTATAAATAAGATGTCTAAAGTGGTCATTAATATATGCCTCTTAAAAATGGGCTAAAACCCATTTAAATTATTCTCTATCAGTTTGAGTAAACATTTTTGGTAATTACTATAACAGTCTATGAAGGATAAATGTGATTTACCTATGTCGGAGATACTTTGGTAAGCGCGTGTGTCACTTCGGCATTTCTTAGTACCATCGAGATTTTATGTTTCCATGAATTTGTCGTGATATTAAGAATCAATGCCACGAAAAACTGTCAGCGAGCAGGACCCGAAAGTAATAATGAAAGTATTTCCGGTTTATTTGATTTTTAAACAACAATTAATATTAACACATTTTAATAGTTCTAACTTTAAGTTAAATCCGAGCAATTAAAGTATAAACTCAGCTATATTACAAAAAGCAATATTTCGACCATAGAAAATTGTAGAAAAAATTTCATTCATATACATATATGTAAGTGTATACACATGTATATATTGGGTAGTCGAAAAAGTGTTTTCGTATTTCTAACCAAACTTCAACTTATTTTTTTTTTTATAATAATAAATATGTATCACATTTTGCATTTTTCGGGTAGAGACATTATTCCACCAGTGTAAAGCTCTCGTCTGTGTAAATCAAAATTTTGAAATTCCTTGAATGGAAGCGAGCGAACCATTATTGTGCTACACGAACTGATACAGCATCGTAAATTTCACAAACTTCATTGGTGGACTGCGTGGCATTCTTCCGTTTTTTATACAAAAATATCAAAATATTAAGAATTTCTTCATTATTTTCACTCATCTTTGAACACTTGTAACTTTTTTCAACATCTCCGATTTTTTTTTTTTTTTGTTTTTTTTTTTTTTGTTAAATGAAGTCTTGCCAGCACTATCTAGTATGACACAATATAATCCCTAATGCTTGATATCAAAGGAGGCGTATTCTGATTTACAACTAGGCGTAACTAGTGTGTCCATATACTAGGCAATTTGTACAATTAAAATAAACTAGTCAAAAACAGACTCTTTCTGAAAGTTTAACAGACATTTGAATCGCTACTAATTTTTAGCTTAATTGGAATTCACTCAAAAAATTAGACATAGATGGAAAAAACGAAATATTTGGATTGGCAAAGCACATTTGGAATTATTAACAAATAAAAAATAAAATTGTGTACATTTGTCGTTGCCTCACCAAAGCGCTTTCTTGCCGAGAGCTGAATTTATTGAGGGAATGTCGCGCCTTGTTTTGTTAGCGGCCTGACATTGCGTAACTCTCGCAAATTAATAATTCTTGCGCAACTAATTCGAATTCTTTGTTAAATTGAAAAATTCCAAGCGAAACGAATTCGCAGTCAAACAAAACAAACGAAAACTTTCGCTGTGGCCTTCACACCTTCACACCTACACACATACACGCACTGAAACCTCCAAACACATAACTTTTGCTGTAATTGACGTAACGGAGCGCGCAAAGTCTGCGCGGGAGGTGAATAAGAAGTGATTGAGGCAATGCAGTTCACCAGAGCGACAGCCAGCTTTTGTCGTTACGCAAATTCAAATTAAAACATTGTCAAACACACAGCCAAGAATGAAAAACGCAAATTAGATCGCACACAGACACACTGACACACTCACCGACGCGCACCACTGAGGTGACGCATATGATTGTGGAGGACGAAGGTGTTTCAGAGTCCAATTAAATTAAAGTATTCAACAATGCTTTTGCCAACTCACCTTGTATAGCTGCCAAGAGAAGCAGTAGCTGCAGACCGGAGCTGAACACGCCACCCATGCGCAGCGCACTCGAAGAACTCATTGTGCCGCGCGACGCTATGCGGCGAACGCGTATGTATGTGTGTGTGTGTGGAAGATTTGATTTGATGCTAATTGCAGTTCCACCTTGCCACACTTGGCCGCTTCCGCTGAGACACTGCCACTATCAAGGCTCCTGCTTAATTGCAATGAATTAATAGGCGCCGCACGAGTAGGCGTCCAAGCGTTGCCGCGTTGTTTCCGTTGATTATTCGTTGCCGTTAAACGGTTGGCAGGGCGTCTCAGTAAATTGAAAAAGCACGCGCGCGCACAACAACACGCGCGCCGCTTATGCCAGCCTTAATTCACGTCCCCAAATAGTCTTTAGCACCGCGAGCAAGTATTTCAAGCGTATCCCCTAGGGCTAGCCACCACCCCACTTTCGGTGTACCGATTTTTCAATTCCGCTCTAATACTTGTGCACATTTCCGACAATCATAACAATGTTTCCCCTCCAACAGCCGCGCCACCGCTAATATGATGACTCGACGCGATGGTCACAATTTCCGATTTTACAAAAACAACAAAAAAAATGCCAACATCAAATCTGACAGCGGCAACAGTCACAGTGGCTTACACGGGGTGCGGGGGTTGCGCCAAAAAATGCCAACTAAAGATTTCATCAAATTAGTGCCAGTGAAATACCAGAAAAATGGTCTTTTTAAAAAACACTCACGGGACTAATAACCCAAAATGCTTTTCCTTTTTCTCACTTTCTCGCTTTTCCTAAATGTTTTCTCTGCTCACTTTATTYGTTTTGTTCGCTTTGTGCGCTTTGTTGGGTCGAGCGAATTGCTAGCTGGCTGGCGACCAAGTGGAGACGCGGTGGGCAGTCAAGCAGACAGCCAGGCGGGCGGACGTAAGCTTGAATTGTAGACTGTTTGGCTGGTCGGTAGCACTCCCACTCCCCACTCACTCGCCGTTTCTCAGCAGCCGCGCGATTCGTTGCCTACCTCCGGGCGCGCAGTAAACACTTAACTCGACTTCAAGCGCTCGCCGCTTTCGCTGCCGCCATTGAGTGCCTGGTGTAGGTGTAATTTTTGCTTTTGCTACTGTTGACGAGATTTCGCTCTTTCGCAGTTTTTTGCAACTTCTCCCCGTGGCTGCTGCTTCTTCCCTGTGTATTTTTTGCACTTCTTGCTCACAAACAGGGAATTGTTCTTTTAATGGCGGTTTAACCGCGTTTCAGCGCGTTACAGTGTTTACGCGACAATCTATAAATGGGTCAAATTGAATTTCTTTTAGTATTTACGGATTTTTCTGCGCTTTCTTGGCCCACGTTTATAACTCTGTTAAAGAAGTAGCTTTAACAGCTGATTGTTTTACAAAACAAACTCTTTACATTCACTAAGTTGCTTAGTTTTCTTTTCTTAATACCCCTTGGGCAGTTTCAGAACAATAGTTGTTGTTGTGGTGCATTATATGCTAATCTTCATTGCACATTGTTACAACACCTTCACGTTCAGTATGGTCATCCATCAACATGACACAGCATACATTATCTTCATGAACACTTATTAGAGCAATTAATTTCACTTTCTGTTTTTCCACTTGCTTCGTGTTTGCGCTCCTTAACGCATCGCCGCCTCAAAATGCAAATTATACAATTTATATCCTTTAATAATTTCACTCTCTCAGTATTTGCCACACTTTTCACAACTTGCTTTAAAACTCTCACTTGTTATTGCATACTTTTCAGCGCGAACACTTAATGTGTGCAGAGCAGTGCCGTCAATATCAATTAAAACCACTTCTAATGCATTCAATAGCAAATAATATTCAACATTAGTTTGGCAAAACTGCTCAACTTCAAATTTTGATTGTCTACTTTTGCTCTGCACACGACTTTGGCTGTCAGTTATGCTGTTGGGTGCCTAAAAATATGCCACACCATTTATAACACCTAGTTATTTCAGATAATATTTCACTTCGAGCATAAATGGCACTCAATTTATATCAATGTCGCGAGCAACCTGCTCTACTTTTTACTTTGCTTGCATAAAATTTTGACTTTCACTGTTCCTTACTTTCTAATTTTTTTTTCTTTTTTTTTGTATTTCCTTCGCTATTTCACCTGCCAACACTGCTGATGACTAGAATCTCATTTATTTACTTCAGCTGTGCAGTCATGCCGAGGCAACACTGCCTTGGCGAAATCATGCCTAGATGTCATTTATCTTATTGCGCCTACTTGTAGGCAACAGCATTTAACGCCCCAAAGTTGCAGCAGCACCACAGCTCGTATAAGCTACTTTTTTAAGTCCCACTAACACACAATCCCAGCCGTTGAGCAAGCACCAGATTTTGAGTTATGCTTGGACCACAAGTATGTTGCCTGCATGCTTTTGGGCTGTCACTACACGGACTCTACGTTAATGCCGAACAATATTATTTTATAAAATCACAACTTCACTTGCAACAATTAACGCACCGATTATTGCTGTTACTTATGTTATTTAATTTTTTGCTTTTTTGAAACAAAATTAATATCGCTTGCATTTGCTTTCGCCACGAACGCGCGTATGCGTGCAACACACTCGACACACAGCATGAAACTACTGACTGGCTACCAGTTCCAACTGCGCCCATAGCTGACAGCCTGTCGCAGCACAGCACAGCCGCTGCTTCGTGGCAAATCTGTGCGAGCGCATTGCCGCAGACGCGAGAGGGGCGCCAGAAAAACGAGTACACGAGCCGTGTATGATTCGTGCGACTTTGATGGCAAACGAAGTGAATACATGTCAACAACGAGTAACCACTTCGAATGGCTTTAGTTCGCAAATGAGCAAAGAGCGCAAAAGAAGAGCGTAAAGAGTAGTAAGTTCGAAAACATACAACAACAACGAACACATAMCGGTGTACATTTCATAAATTATTTCTTGAAATTGAGGAAACCGGAAATGTAGTTTACAGTTAAAGAGTTATTCAGAAATCTTGTCGTAAGTTTTGCAGCGAAAGTTGGCGCCGTATTTGAAAACTTAACAGCTTAGCTTAGAAGCTTTCATTCAATACGAAGGTTAATTTTTAGACGTGGAAAAATATTAGAAATTTATGCTCGTATAGATTTTAACAGTCATAGGTCAGTTAAGAAGCATTCGAATTTTTTTTCGAACTTCTGAAAAACAAACTTCTCTTATAATGGCATTTAGTGTCGGAAATTTTTCGCATGCGAGTATTTTCTCTCTTTCATAGTCATCACATAGGTTTGAAATAACTCACCACACCTGGCCAAAGAGAAATAATCCCTCAATTTTGCATAAAACTTTACTCAAAATACCCAAATTAAGGATAATCACTTAAGAATTAGTATGAGGATGTTACAAATATGTTATAAGTACAAATAAATAATTTATCATTATAGAATAAATACAGGCTTTGTCCGGAAAGTAGTAGGACTGAGTCGAATTAAAAGCATTTATTGAATTTGCATTTCCAAGTAGGCTAATTTCCAAGCATTGAAGGCGTCACGGAAGTCATTCTCCGGAATAGCTTTAAGAGCCGAGGTGCATGCTGCTTGAATCTCCTCTGTCATCTCAAAATGCTTGCTTTTATCGGACCTTTCATGCAAGGAAGCCAAAAAATACTCATAAATCGACAAAGCGCTTTGAGCGCGGCTAATGTTGAGGCGGCTAATGTTAGTTTCGACTATGAGGAAGTATCTGGATCGCTTTATCCCCTGCACCCAAGCTTCACAACATGCGTCTGTCAAGATGTTTAGCCTTACAGCCTCAATGCCTATTCGACAATATCTAGTAAGAGCGTTTACTGATACGGCAAGACAGAATTTGCTTATGGCAACTAGTTCAGAAAGGATCTTTCAGTCGCCCAATAGGATCCATAATTTTTTATTATAGTATATATTTATGCCTCCAAGTACAAGAATTTAGTGATTGTTAAAGTCTCAGCTCACGCTAAACAAGTCGAGCAATGGAATAACCTCTTCTTCTTCTTTACTAGCGTAGACAATAAAATAACCTAATTGATATAAATAATTGTAATACAGAGTAAAGTGTGCATTAATTCACTTCTACACACACTCGTAAGTAAACACTTGTATTTTCATACACACCCACACCCACACGCACGCAAACATTTATAACAGCGCAAGACTTGCTGTTACTTTGCGTTTTTTTTTTTTTTTTTTTTGGCTCTTGCGATTGCACTGCAAGTGAAAGTTTTTAATTGAGGCAATTTGTTTGAGGCGATAAATGTGCTAGTTACTTATTCCCCACCCTAATAGGGTTTCTTGTTAAGTACACCAACAAAGTACAACATAACACGGCGAAGTTTAGAATTTTCTCGCACAAGTAAGTTTTGCGAGTAGTTTATTAGTATTCTTTCACTTTGCTACCTGAAGAAGTCTTCGCCGCCATTTTTGCTCATACTTTCCTCCCATATCATTTGTTACATTTAGTTTGGGTCCTTCTTTTTGTCAACTATTTACCTACTTAAGTTGCAAGTTGAATGCGTACATGTCACACACACACATACCTAGTAAAACATACCGGTTTGGCATGGCATGTTACTTTCTAAGAACATCTTCATTATGAACTTATTATTAAATGGTGCTGCGACAGAAAGGGCTGAAAAGAGACAACAGTTCCTCGAACTTTTTTATTGTTAGAGGAAGAGACTGAGTTGTAATAAATGTGTTGTACTATATATACACCGCCAAGATAAGTAAAGTCATTGAATTCAACAGTCCTTCAAAATTTGCAACTTCAAGTGAATTTTCCTTAAAGGGACTATAAGGAAACCAAAATACAAGTTTCGCTTGTATCATCGATAAAAATCCAAACAAGTTGGAACATAATTTTGATATCGAGTACTTTTTAAAAAAGACGTGAGCGCTGATCCCGTCAGTTGTTCAAAAAGAACGTCAGACAGCAGATCGTCTGTCAGACTTAAGTCGGTTGTCAACTCTGAAACGGACATTAAAAAGCAGCTGTCAAACAGATGTCAAGTGGACGTCATATAGCAACTGTTAAATGGTCGTAAGAATCAAGTCAGATGCCTGACAAACGGATGTTATATGGGTGTCAGTTGACAGCTGTCAGATTGAAGCCAAATGAAATATTACAGCAGTCAGATACGCGTCAGATGCTATATTGTTGTCAGATGACAATTATCAAATGGATTTTGGGTTAAAGTCATATGGAACTGTCAAATGGATATAAGAATGTGGTCAGAGAGCAGCTACCGAACTGATGTCGGACGGTAACTGTGAAAGAGATGTCTGAAGAAAAATGTCAAATGGATTGACAGCTGTCAAATGGATGTCAGATTTAAGTCAGATGATAATTCTCAAATAAACCTCAAATGACAGCCCTCAACGAAGTAGAATTGACGTTATATGGCAGCAGGCTAACGTATGTAAGATTGACAGCAGATGACAGCTGACAAATGTATGCCACAAAGACCTGTTTATAGCTGTCATATATATTACAAGGAAGATGGTAGTTGTCAAATACAGGTCGGATGTCATACAGATATCAAATTCGACGACAAATCGTTGAAGGTAAGTGGATATCAAATTAAAGTCAGATGACAACTATCAAACGAATGTCAGATTGGTCTTAAAGGGCAGCTGTCGAATTAATGTGGTATAGTAACTGTGAAAGGGATGTCAAAAGAAAACTGTCAAATGGTATCACCATTAACCTAATTATCTAATAGTAATATTCAAAAAAAGTAGACGGAGATAAAACGAACAAACTCAGTATGAATATACAAGCTGTACAGTAGATAAGGTAGTAACTAACTTGACGATATGCCCCAACTGGAGAATTATCAATCGCAAGGCGTGGAAGAATAAAGTAGAAATTAATTGAAATGTAAGACAGCATCCCATTTATTTTCAAAAATATTTATAATCATTTCGAGCTGCTGGTTTTTTATGAGTACCCCACACCCTATTCATAGTAATAAATTAAACAATTGCTCAGAAGTGCTTTGATTATTGCCACCAGATCCTATTCCATTTTCCATTACTCAAAGTAAAAGTCGACGTGAAGACATAAATCATAAAAAGACATAATAGCTTTTTGCAGCACAAGCGAAAAAGTACAGAAATCCATTATGCTTCAGCACCTGACAAATGCAGGGTGTAACCCCCCACCGTTTGAGGCTGTTTTAAATTTGCGAGTCACTGCACAACTTCATTTATATTTGCTTACAAAGCCTGCTAAATACGCATATAAGAAAATAAGCATTAGTATGAACGTGTGAAAGTGCTCAAGTGTGTGTGTGCGAGGCCCATGAAAATTAATGACCGAGTCATTGAAACGAATTACCAACAAAAAACCAAATGTGAACTGCAAATTTACTCATCAACGCATTTCTATTGCTTGATTATTGTAGGCGATGCTTATATGTTTTTTGTTGTTGTTGATTATGGCTTTTTATGACCAAATATCACTATGCGTTCCGTTTCAGTTCACCTTCCTGGCTCGTTCTTGCTTTCAGGGGTGTGCCATCGCGAAGTTATTATTTGATATTTTAAGCCTTCGGAGCAGAGGGTAATAAGCACACTGAGAAGCTGAACACTACGCCGGCTCTCTGCAACCGCGTCCACTTATTATGCTATTGCTTACTACCCGCACACACACGTGCATTCATATATGCTCACTTTGGCAGCATACACTCAATAATGTAAAATAAAAGAGTCAACTATCTGTCCCTCATCAAAAATGAGAATCTCAGATGACGGCGATACTTGCATGCCCGCACTCACACACACATACACGTATGTGTATTTGAAACGGTTAACCCACATCAGTGGGTTCGGAAGGTCGGTTCCCCACTCCTGTGCTTGTTAGGAAAATCGGCGAAGCAAAAACACAAAAAACCGCTGACAGCCGAGCAGACAATTGCCTTCTGAGCTATGAATAAGTGAGCTCCACATACACCCACTCTCACAAACACACTCGCCTGCACTAGCAATCGACAATCAGTAACCAGCAGTCAGCACGCGTAATTTGACAGTGTTTTGCACTTCCGCCATCTCCTCCCTGCCCGGCTTGAGTGATGCTTGGCACGGCCGAGAAGCCAATTAAATCACGGTGGCAATCGCAAATCGACACATCTACAAATAACAACAAGAGGCGCGAAGTGGAGTGCGGAAACAAAGCGCGGTGTCGACGGCGAAGAAGCGTTTAAAGCAATTTCCACCAGCACGCAATGTCGGCGAAACAATGGTGGACGCACAACAATGCACAAACACACACATCCACACATGCAGGCGCACGCATACAAGCGCTCACAAATCCCGTTGGATAATAAAATGACACATACCCGTGTGTGTGTGTTATCCTGGCGCTGATGTGCTGCCGGTCATGCATAACCAAGCTCATTTTTATGTTTTCACACACACACACACACACAAATACCGATAGTATTCGCATTCTTAATTTCTTCGATGCTTCGTCCTTCTATGCACGTCCCGTTAGTTTTTGTTTTTATTGTTTTTTTCCGTTGTGCTTCTTCAAGTGCTTATCACCGGCACTTTCGGCTTTGCTACCAGCGATTATTTGCTATGATTTCTCACGCACACACCGATAACACATCGTCAAATGCTAAAACAACAAAATTTTAGTTGCTGCCGACAGAAATCTCGCCTTTTGACAGGAGACTTGTAAGTCTGCGCATAAACTGATAATTGAATTAAGATGTACCGCGAAAGGAACGAATATTACACTGAACTCAGAGATGAGAAATTTTGTTTGGAATATTAGTGTTGCAACAGGACTTTTTAAAAATATAAAGTTCTAGATTCATTGGGCTGATATTGGAAAGTCTAAATACCCTATTCTAATTACCCCATGGTGCTACTATTCAATATTTGCTGGAAACCTTGCAGGGTACGCATTCAATATACACAATTATTGCCGACGTGTGTTGTAAAGGGGTTCTTGATAAACGTTTGGGATATCAATAAAATTCTTTAATCCTATGAAAGTACACTCGATGCCATTATGTATGGAACTCGGCTCCTCACTCTTGTGTTCCTTTTCCATGGTCACCATAGGCACGCTTGCAGAAGTCCACACCTTGAATCCAATTTTCGACGGTTTTCAAGCATAAAACAACCGATAGTGCTGCAATTTCCCCTTCGATATTCCTACGAAGTTCATCAATCGTCGCTGGCTGTTGGTATGAACTATAGACTTGACATAGCCCCACAGAAAATAGTCTAAAAGCGTCAAATCGTGTGATCACGATCACGACGCTGGCTATTCAACCAGAAATGGACCTCATCGCTGAAAATGATTTTTCGATGAAAATCCGGATCATTTTCAAGCCCAATTTACGAACTTTGGTGGTCAAGCGGGTTCAGTTCTTACATCAATTTCATCGTGTAAAAATATAGGTCAAGATCTCTGCGCAAAATGGGCCACAACAACGTCACAGAGATGCCCAAAGCTTGATAATGACATGTGAGAGGCTGATTTGGGCCTTCCTCCTATGGCGACATATCGCTCTTAAAGTTGAGGCCACTAACTCCAAGTTTTCCATGATGAAGTTTGTCATCTTTACTTAAGAAAATTGTAGCGTCTTTTGTAGCGTCCCTATGAAAAACTCGATTCGTATATGTATACCCCAGTAAATGGACAATTTTTAGCTCGTTCCGATAAGAGGGCTTAGTAGAAACAATAATATAAACAGCAATGCCGGCGATAGCTTAGCTTCTGGCAGGGCCTACCAAGTTGATAAGGTCGAAGCTAAGTACCGAAGCTAAACCAAATCATTATTGCAATAGAGGTCGTAGAGTCTGTTCACATGCTAGTGACAGCTACAGCGGGATATGTCTTAATGGCAGGTTTGTTGGCCGAGGTGAACTAGGAAATCTAAGTCAATCACCGATTTTTCTGAAAACACTGGAAGACTGAAACCAATATGATTGTAAAGAGAAAAATCCGTATACAACGTTGTCGACCACTTTTAGTATGAAGCAGGTAACCCGAATTAAATTTTGGAACGATGACACACTAGATAACACCGGCAAACTTTTCTTGGCATTGATGCCTTGATCGGAAGTGGCTTTCGCCGTCTCTCAACTGAAAGTGCTGTGTGATACCCCTGAACCTGATACACACCTCGTCAAAGTGATTTCATTTTAATTTTATTATACACATTAAATAAATAAATACAATAATTTATTAAACTAATATTTAAAAAGAAACCCAACCCAACAGAGCGAGTGATTACTGCTTTATCAGTACACAATTTATCGAATCACCCGGGCTTGTTTGTGTAGTTGTGATTGTTCTACTCCTGATATCGTCTCCAGCATTAATGTCTTCGTCATCACCGTAGTCGATGCCAGCGTTGGTTGCAGATGGCGAGGAAGCCTCGCTCCTAACCGGATTAGAATTATCATAATCTGAATAATCGGCCGATATAATTGCGTCGTCATCATTTTGCCTTCCCTCCGCGTGCTCATCATCATCACCGTCGTCGATCTCATTCAAGCTGCGACTGCTGAAGCAGACTTCTTCAGTTTCCCCGGTTACGTTCTGACCATTTGTTGCCAAGAGATTAGCAGCCAAGTCCACAAGCAATGAACCGCCGATGCCCTTCGCCAATCCAAGGGCAAAACCAGACACCGCTGCAATACCTTGCGTCACCACGCGCCCCTCGGGCACTGCATCCTCGCGACCCGCCTCACGCAGCAGGCGATACACCTCACTGGCCGGGAGGGGAACTAAGGTTACACGTTTGCCTGCAAATAAAAACCGATTACCATAATTCTTTGTTTGATAAATTTACTCAGTAACCATAAAGGGAATTTGAATAATATTTCATATATAAATATTGACAAATTTCTGGTCAAATCGGTCAATCGGTCATTTCAGCATAGATTTCCAATGCTTTGATTTTATTTACGTTGCAGCTAATTTTTCACTTCTGTATTTCACTTGAAAATTTATATTTTACATTTATATTTATTTATATTTTATACATTACATTATTTAGACTTTCTTCTCAGGGCTTGCTAAATTCTTTTCTTATTTATCTGAGTCGATATAACATCTCGCTCGACTTTTAAGATTAAAGATAATTGAAATTTATCCTTCGAAAATGTAAACCCCCGAACTACTCCAAGCACCATTCCACCGTTATTCTCATGACCACATTCTCCCAAAGCTCACCTTCTGCCGGCAAAGTCTTGCTGATTAACGCAAGCGCGAACACCGAAATCACCAAATCAAGCCGCATTTTTTCACTTGCAAATTTATGTCTTTCTCCAATATATTTCGACTATTATCTTATTGCTAATTTCGCTTCGTTGACCGTTTCACTCGCGTGGAATTTCACAACTAAATCTTCTGCGCAAAAGTTTTGCTCTTTGACTAAACCACCGCGCAGCATTTGCACATCTTTTATTGACAACTATCATAATGAGCGGCATTAACGCTTTCTCATATATAGTTTAGAAAAATTAATTTCACCCAACGATAGCGAAAGTCTTTTTTCACTAAACCCCGGTGTTACGTAAATTCTTAAAATGCGATTTTCGAATATTGTATATACCCTACACTTGGCATATTTCACTCCAAAGAAACCGAGGACTTCACCCGGAATCTTTTTGGAGATACAGAAGTTTCGACTATCGCCAGATATTCGGAGCAAAGGTGTATCACCA
The DNA here is from genome assembly GCF_001853355.1 of Bactrocera latifrons. Lineage (NCBI taxonomy): Eukaryota > Metazoa > Arthropoda > Insecta > Diptera > Tephritidae > Bactrocera > Bactrocera latifrons. Next base: position 858,154 of record NW_017537223.1, on the reverse strand, counting down.
GTCATAAAGTACCTGTCCGTCTTAAACCAACACAAGTTCTTCTTTTTTATTGGCATAGACACCGCTTTCGCAGTTATAGCCGAGTTTACAACTGGATGGAGATTCCAAGTATAATCTGGTCCTTCTCGATCCAGTCTTTCCAACGGAGTGGAGGTCTTCCTCTGCCTATGCTTACCACGGCGGGTACTGAGTCAAATACTCTCAGAGGTGGAGGGTGTTCATCCATTCGGACGACATGGCCTAGCCAGTGTAATTCTTAATTCGCTGAGCTCATTATTCCTTCGCCCGCAGTATTCGCCGTTGTGAATGCGCAAACAACCATAAGTCTTCCACAGAACCTTGGATAAAATTTTGCTAATATAACTTTGCCAAGCAATATTATAAGTATGCCTATCTTGAGTATTTGAGATAAGAGTTATTTAAACTACTGTTATCATCGGGATTCACTAAGAAGCCATACTTCCAACCAAAATATTGCTCTACTTTCACTCTAACGTTAAGTAAAAGACTGTTGTGGCCTTCAACTGAAATGTAGCGCATTAAAGCAGTCAACATTGCCGCTCAAATCTTTCTGCGAATGCTGAGCTATCACCACCCAAACAGTTACTTACCTGATTTTGCCAAACTCTTTTACTACACAACACACGCGACTAAACTAAAAATAAACGAAAACAACTTACCAGATTATTTAAATATTTTCTTCACTCATTTTATTCATTCTTCTTAATAACTATGCAATTAATTGAGCCCTCCGGCGATGTGGATGTTGTGAATGTTGAAATCGTGGCATCGTCATACCGATCCATTGTTGTTGTGGGATTTGTCGTCACTGTCGCATCGCTTTTGGTCGTCATAGTTGTTACAGCTGGATCCGTAGTGAGCGAGGAGCGCTGCGGTGTGGAATACATGTCAGAGTCCGTACTATAAGTGGGTGTAGTCGTGCGTGAGCCCAAGCCTGGCAGACTTATTGGCGCATTATCCTCATTTCGAATGCGTTGATTTCCCCGTAGTTCCTCGTCCTCGCGTAACTTTTTACGCTTTTTCAACTTCAAAATGCGTCCCACCTCACTGTTACGCACTCGCTTATGCTGCCGATCAGACTCAGGTCGATTACTGGCCGCTACATAAGAGTCGTAGAACGCTTCAGCCTCGGCTAGACTGCGTGCGCTGCGCGTTTCATAGCAAACCTCTTGCGTAGTTATGCGCGGTTCTGTGCCCATGCCGATTATACGACGAGTAATGTCACCGATAAAGGTGAGACCCTGTGTGACAATCCGACCCTGCGGTATATCACTACTACGACCTGTGTTGGCGAGCAGCCGATACACTTCGCGTGCGCTCAATGGACGTAGAACGAAGCGATGCGCTGGGTTAAACACAGAGAATTTGGATTGGAAAATATGTGAAATATTAATATTTATTAAGTTGGTTTACCTTGAACTGCATTCGGAGTCGTTAGACAAGCTAACAACGCGAGTAGTAGAATCTCTTTCATTCCACAAGTCAAAATTATGTCCTCTACTTCAAAATATTTGTCTTTTGGATCAATGTTTCACCACCTTTTATTTAGCAAATGGGCGCATTTTGTCTCAACATTGCCTTTTTATAGCCATCGTTGTTCGCATGACTAAATGAAAGTGTGAGAAATTTCTAATTTAATCGGAGTAACGTCAAATTAATTAGTGAAAGGTCGTAAGAAATGCAAAAACCAACAAAGTAGGTTTCTATTTGATTAAAACCTGTCATATAAGTAACTTCTGTAAGGATTCAAGAGAACTTTGTATAAGAGAATCCTTACTTATACAAATGTACCCTCAAATATATGGATTGAAAGGTCGAAACCATTGCACATATAAAATAATGTACATCATCATTTGCATCTGAATGCCAAGAGCGCAAGAGTTCGCATTCATATTTATTCACCTTCAATTTCACGGAAAAAATTTCTCTATGCAAAAACTATCGCAAAGCTTTCACTTAAATTTATTTAAATTTCAAAAGCGCACTACGAAAATCGTAGAAGACTAATGTTTATAATGTTAATATGATTTAAGCTTATAGCAAAACTTTCCTCATTTGTATTCAAAAGATTCGAAAGATATTATAATATTAAACCTAAGGACCCCCGCTTTCGACAGAATATATGGAAATAGCTTCACTTAGTTTTATTTTTATAGTTTTTTCCTAAAGTCCAATCCAACTACAAATTAGTCATTCAATCTTGTGGTGGAAAAGTCTTTTTTTTTTTTTTTTTTTTTTTTTTTTTTTTTTTTTTTTAATTTTTTTTTTTTTTTTTTTTTTTTTTTGTTTTTTGCATTCTACAACATTCCATAAAAGCAAAGGGTGGTCGAAAACAAGCGGCTTATGAAGCTAATTCAGCTGAAAACTTTCCAGATACTCTTATATGTTTGAACCAACTGCCGACTCTTGCTTCTCTGAATGAAATATCTCCGAAATATGCGTTCCGAACGTATCGACCGCTTCTTCAGGTGTCGAAAAACTTTAACCTCATCGTTTATTTTTTCCATGCGGGAGTCCCAGCCATACAGTCAACTGCAATTTACATTCGGATCATACGCGCAAATTTATGATTCATAACCTGACACACCTAGGCGTGTTTTTCGAAGCACCGGTATCGTATTACAAGTATATTAACATTTTTCTCCACTATCGACATAGGCCTTTTTTGAGCGATAGACAAATTTTCTGGCTTACAACGTGAACAAGTGTTTTCTACAATCAAATTTTAATGCAATGTTAAATGTACCCTAATCCCCCAAACGCCTGTATTTGTCTCAATCTCGCGGTAGGTCGATGTTACAACATGAGTATTTGCTCATCGTCAATAGTTTCGAGAAGAACAACTGATTGTGGACGTCCTGCGAGAAATTCGCCTTGAAGTGATCTACGGCGTCGATTGAAATCACCATACCATCGATAAACACTGGTCCTTGAAGGAGCTTTATCGCCAAAAATTGAGCTCATCTCTACACTGCTGCTGATAAGCCACGTAGGAAATAGAAAACAAATTTTCCCGATTTAATTCCAATTTTTGTCGGGAAGAATGTTTTAAGTTGCTGTAAAGGGTTTGTTTCTCTAAATATTTAGCAATTCTTAACTGCACTTTCTTGTCTATTGAAATACTATAGAACTCTTGGGTATACTATATATACAAGAACTAGTTAGTCAGTTATCGAGATATTCATATGAAATTTTGCTCCCGTCTTTTTCTCCTTGTCACTTGTCATAACTGCTGTTATCAGACCACTATTAAGAGATGGTGCACTATAGTTGCCATACAAACTGAATGTCCGGATTCAAGTGGTTCTATGCAAAGGTTTTTTATTTGACGAAACATTTTTTCGAAATTTAACGTGAGCTATTATCTAAGCTGTATTATGTAAGGTGTGTAATCTCCGGAGAAATAGTTCAATTCGCATCACTATAGCATACAGCTGCCATAAAAAGTGATCGATCAAAATCAAGTTCTTGTAAAGAATCTTTCTTTTATAACTTTCAAATTATTTTTTGAGACTTAATGATTTCAATTTGTTTTCGCGCCACCCTTTAGACACAAAGACCACGCGTAAAAATGCCAATATCAACAGGCTCAGAGACAAGGAATATGTTACCATATGCTAATATCTCCTGGTATTAAAAAAAAAGCCATTACCTGTAAACGAACCAATCGATTCACGCAGAAAGTCAATGTCGCGTCAGTGGTCATTAATATTAATTTAAACGTAGCGAAGTTCACTTTAAATAGAAATAACACTACAGCAACAAAGCTGGTAGTCGGCATCAAAGTCAATCATATTCACGCACGAGTTACTCACAAGCCACCGGCTGCAAGGTAGATCGACGACGAAACAGTTAAGCCAAGCACTCGCCACGGGGAGCTGCGAAAGTTTGGCTTCATTCAACTTTCTGACACAAAGCGCGATGAACTGACTAACTGAGCTGCTGAAGATGGGCGACAAACTGGTTTCGCTTCGCTAGTTGGCTCGAAGCCACGCGCTCCACTTCGTGCTTAGCGCTATCTGCGTGCATAGTCTAAATTATTTACAGATTTAATCGGCGTATTGTTTTTGTGCCGCGATTTAATTCATTTTGTATTTGTTGTTGTGCATACATATATGCAAGAGTTCTCATGTGTACATGCTTAGTTGTTGTTGGCTTAGACAAAAGCTGATTCTGACAAGCAGCTATTTATTGGCATTGATTTGTATGTTTTTTGACCTTTTTCTGGGGACCATAACTCTTTTATGTACATATTTTTGTATAAGCAACAAAGATGCGCCGTTAAGCGCACTTCCTCAAACGGATACAAAAAATTATAGGAAATGGTTACAGTTTATTTACAACTGCTTTGAATCCTAAGCGATTATTTATTTTAGGTACTTGTCAGTATTGATTAACCGACCTTGGGTACAGAAGTATTAAATTCATTAAATTTTCGTTACGACGATAAACCAGGATATATCAGTAAGAACGATTGGCAAACTTTATACTTGGATGATGAATTAGATATGAAGGAATTTATCCCAACCTGTCTGATTCGAATTTAACCACATCTTGATGCGACGGAATGGTTCACCACATGATCAAGTATTATATATCAGTTCGCTACTGTACATCAACTTACCAAACGCCGCTTGGTTTTAAGGGTATATATATGTGTAAATGTATAAGCTAACTTTAAAATCATCATATAAGCTTTTGTATGCTTAGGATATATGCTCTATGAAATTAAAAGTGAATCACGGATGTTTAAAATTTTCCACGCTTGTTTATGATGAAGTTTTCATTAGCGATATTCGCTGTTTCCTCAATCTGCCTCTAGAGATTTCAAAGGCCTTCACTTAATCCGCGTTTGATTTCTATTGGCAGCTCCAGGAGGAGCTCCCAAAACATTTTTTTGCATTTATGTTTTGAAGATAACATTTCTCAAATTTTGAGTGCCCATCTGTTGAGTTCAATTTTCGATGACACGTTCGAGCACTTCGGATCGTAACTGGCGAGTGGCACGCGTTATGTTTTGCTCCAAGATCTGAACCGAAGTGAGATTGACCGCATAGACTTCAATCTTTACATATCCCCATAGGAAAAAGTCTGACTGTGTGATAACCACAATCTTGGTGGCCAATCGACAGGACCAATATGTGAAATTATTTACTCACCGAAGTTTTCTCTCAATAAATGCATTGATTGATGATGTGTGTGATAAATGGCGCCGTCTTGTTGATATCAAATGTTGCCGGGATCATGATCAATTTCAGGCATCAAGTCAGTTATCATGGCACCACAACGGTCGGCATTGACGATTACATTCTGATCAACCGATGACTTCGTCGGCCCAGCTCTTGATTGGGCCAGAAATGAGCATCGTCGCTGAACAAAACTTATTCGGAAACGACAGATCTTCCTGAAACTTTCCAAGAGTCCACTCAGTTCCACCACAAACTGTATTTTGCTCGCACTTAATTTAAGATCACGACGTAAATTGTGCCAAGTCGTTCCATACGTCAGTTATTAAATATCAGTGAACTATAATACCTTAACAAAGCAATAAAAATATATTTTAAATACAAAATTTCCAATAAAGCTTGCTTACCACATACATATTTGTTAAAAATATATATTCGCCTGCGCAATTGTTGTATAGAACAAACCAAACACACACACTCGTTTTGAAGTGCAAATTGGCTTAAAACTTCACAATTGGCAATCACTTTGCTTTAGCTCTCCCGTGGCGACTAACTTGCGGAAATTCTTACAAACTTCTTATCCATTGTTGTGCGGAGAGTGGCCACTATTTGCTCTATGCTATTCCCCGCCGATACTTTAAATGCAACTATTATATAATAATCCTGACAACAGCCATGCTTCACAAGCGAGCACGAACTAGGTCCCGCAGCGCTTTCGGTAAGCATTTGGCATGACCATTTCGGGGCGCCTAGGTGATGGCTTAAATGGCTCGCATGCACTTTCCAAATGTGTCAAAACGCCTTGCGCTATGCTGCAAAGTTGCAACAATTTGTCGTCTTTTATTTTCGTTTGTGTACGTTTATTGCATTTTCGGGTGCGCGTGCGAAACTCGCATTGTCCGAGGAGGATCGCTATCGCTTGTACTTGTAGTGGCGTTGTTTGTATGACTTCACCTACTTAGCCGTAAATCCATTTCTTCACGAACTTTTTCACTTTGCCAGCGGCGATGAAATCAAGCTTGTACAAGTGAGCGTCTCGTTAGTTGAGTAAGAAAGTGCTAAGTGAAATAGAAAGTGTTGGGGCTTATTCTCAAAAAAGTAGTTTGAGCATATTTTCTGTAAACGAAGTATGACATGACCTTAAACCGATTTGGTCCGTTTTGGATACTACAACGGGTAATACCACGTTCGGACCGGCACTGAAAAAATTTGGAAAACGCATTTGTGGGTTGTGGAATCTAAGTTCGTAACGAACTGCAAGATTGCAAGAGAGCACCCATTGCAGAATCTAGTGATATATGGATGACGGCACGAAAATAAAGATGGGGTTTGGTCTGATATATTTTACAGCCGTTGCAAATAACTTTCTGCGTGTGTTTGTTGTTGTGCCGTTGCACCAAGAGGAAGATTCGGGAATTAGTAAACCGTGCAAGGTTTTCGTAGCAGCAAGAGAACCCCCCTAATATGAGAATATCGAGTGCCAGCTGTATTTGTATATGGAATGTAAACAAACATCCAGTGACAATTTAGGGCCGCAAAATATGTCTTCCAATAAAATCGATTAAACTAGAGCAGGCACCGATTATAATGAGTGGAATGTAAGTTTTCAAGTAGTTTTCAGCGAAAACTGTGTTTTCGTTTGCCAGATTTTACATGGACGAAAACACAAGTTTTAGGGCGAAAACCAGTTTTTCCCTACGAAAACATGTTTTCATTGTCGCTCCGAACATAGTATAATAGAGTCGGAGGGACGAAAGAGCTTTTGGAAATTCATTTTCTATCAAATTGGGTAGATCGGTAATAAGATATAGAATTTTAAGTAACAGTAACTTTATAGTAATTTGGAAAAGTTCCGATCAAAATCAGTTGTTAAGATCTGCCTCGAGTTACGATGAGAAAGCTGCCTTTCTCTACTTCTGCTCATATTGTGTGGATTCAATTCGTTATTGCGTTTATTTATGATAGTTTTTCTTCAATACATTTGCAACACAACGTGGTCTGGACTACCTCATAAATTTGTGCAGCACCTCATAAATTTGTCACTTCATCAGGCGGAAAGAAATTTCAACACAATCATTTCGCAGTCTCGCTTTGCTTACTTTCGACGGAGAATGCGCCAAGGAAATATCAAAGCAACCGAAGAAGCGACTGTGTCAACTCAAAATTGCCGGCAACATTTTGCCAAATCAACAACAGCCATCAAGGGATTCATCGTGAGCACGCAGAGCAGATTAATGAGCTGCGAATTATTTGCATGCACAGCCAACGAAAGCAACTGCCTCACTAATACACAGCCGAACTTGAAAATGTGCGAATGGGAATGCGAGGGGCAAGCGTTGCATGCCACGCCGCACACATAAATCACGTAAAATCACGCATATCAAGCGCAACGCGTCGGCACGCACGTACAGCCAAACAACAACAAGAGAGCGGCACTAATGACACGACTAAACAAATACCAAAGTTGCGAGGAGCACAAATACCAGCTGTATAGGTGTCTCTGCATGAGACCGCGTGCCACATGCTGCATGCCAAACGTCACACAACGCGCAGCTGTCTGCCACGGAGTAAAGCTGCTGCGGGTGTCGTCGAATATAGTCTGCTGATACAATTGTCAACGCTGGCGTGGCGAGCGCATGACTTCGCTTGCATTTCCTTCGCGGTTTCGCATGCGTTTCCATGGAAGCAAAACAGCGAGCGAGGCACTGAAGCGGCGCATTCTTGCAACGAAGATCTGTGTGCTGAAATGTGGAATTGGCTACGCCCCGCAAGGTGTGAGAAATTTGTTATTAATAGACGCATTTCAGTCGTGCAAATAGTCTTCGCGAATTTGTAAGATCTTGAAGCCGAAGATCGTCAATGCAACCGTGAAGTTGTATTTTTACTGATCGTTTAGTATTTTCTGTTCCGTAGTTTAATGCTTACAATTAACATATTCAGATGAATAAAAATTACTTTTACACTTCGAAGAGCACAAACGAGATTTTCCAACTCCGATGTACTGTATACTATAACTCTTTAGCTCTGTAACTAATTAAGTAACCTAAAATCATGTTAGACAAGTCATTTAATGTGTATATCATAAGCTATTCAAGATAGTGTAACCGAATTCTTAGAGACATAATACCTTTGGTTGTTTGAAAAAGCAATAGAGGGAGTGCCAACCGCATGCGGCCGCACTTAGGCCAACATTAGCCCCACTGTGCTCCCTGGTAGTAACCAATGAAGCTTTATTCAGCCACTTAGTCGATTTGGCAGCTGTGGATTATAAGCCGTCTCATACAGCTGAATGCAGAACATAATTTTTCGGCGTGGCAACACACTCCGCGCATGTTCTGCATTTCGCCGTCTCCATTTTTCCCATTATCTGAAGGGAGCTTAAGGTTAATTGGCACCTGATGACCCTACAATGTTACTAAGCTCCCTTTGGAATAGAAGTTTTTTGGCCAATTCACCATCAATACTATTCCAGAGTAACTTTGTGGTATGCACTCTTTCTTGTGTTCCAAAAACTAATATGGTCCTCTAAGGTCCATTGCTTCAAACTTTGAAACTTGGTATTGGCGCTACGAATACCTTTAATTAACGCTTGGCTATCCACCAGAAGACTTATAGACTTCATGGTTAGATCAGAAGCCCACTTGGTACCTTCTGTTAAGTTCAAAATTTCAGCATGAAAGACTGAATTGTACTCACTTATTTTGAAGATCGTCCCATAGATTCCATATATCTAAAATAATAAATTCCGCCTCTACAAACACATGCATATATAAGTACGGTGAATATGGGTTCAAGTCACAGATAAGTCAACGAAGTACCAGAAATGTATGTGTAGTCCACCAGTTATCAGGTTATGGCTGTAATCGTACAGATATCGCGTAAAACAACTACTGAACCTTTAATCCTTATAAATTATAATTGTTCCAATCGCTCTTTCCACTAAAGTTCATGTTCCCATATGCGTTCCCGATAAAGCCAATCATTACTATTCATGGCTTTAAAAAGTATGCAAAACCAAATATGCTGCCTACATTTTGGCTGAATTATAATATGGCATAGGCGGAGTGAAAACTTTCAAACGTGTTTTTCAAGTTGGTCGTATTCTTCGTATGCAAACGTCAACAAAATCGTCGGAAGTCTGCATGGTCCACACAAATTCGAGCCGAGCATAATTTGACGATTTATCGCAAAATCAAACCCATAAACCTCAACCATGCATATGTATGAGGATGTATGTATGTACGAAGCGAAAATTTATGATAACGCGACACTTGTCACACGCAAACAAAGCACGACTCAGCACATCAAATTGCAGCAGAAAAAACGCAGTAACGAAGAAGAATTCAAATAAAGTAACAAAAGACGCGTTTACTCCTTTCTTTTATGCGCCTCGCTGGTAATCCTGTCACATTTTCAATCTTCACGTCGGTAACAAAACCTATTTGTGTAAGCTGCTTTGCTGCGGGTGGGTGTGTGTCACCGCTGGATTTATAAGTGGTCCATAAATGCCTTCATTATCATAAATTGCAAAACACTTTGACGCCAAATGGCCATTAATAATAATAAAATAATAACTATGCACACGCACACGCAAACATAACCCCACAAAGGAGGGTCAAAAGTCAAAAGGCGAGTGTCGGCTTCCGCCATGCCACCGCGAAAGAGGGTGTGAGTGAGCGCGCGCTGATCATAAAATTCCGCTAAACAAGATACTCATGCCGACGGAGGGTTAATAACCTTCAGCTGAGTTATGAATTGAAAATGAAAATTTTAAACGCAAATTGAATTTGATTTTAACTCGCGTCGGGTCGCAGGTGTTGTCGGTGTGAGCCGGCGGGGTGCCGAGCACTTGCCGACAGTATGTGGTTCGAGTGCTTCGAAAGTTTATGACAACACTTATAAATAATGTGTTCACTATAGTGAATTGAATATTTATGGTAATAAATTTATAACTGGTAATGGTAATGGGTTTTCAGTTAGAGCTTCTTACTAAGCGGGTTGCCGTTAAAGCGGTTTACGATATGGAAATTCAGATAAGCGGAGGCTTAAGAGTAGTAGTTCGTTCAGCTAAATTGTGAAGGGTTTTTTGTATGCCGATAGTGATATGCAGGTTTGCTTTCATCAGCGCTTGTGGTGCGTTACGAACCGAGCCAACTATGACACTAAGGATCTTGGTGCGTATTGCTAACCTTAGATTCAAAGAATCTGGGTACTTAATGACTGCGAGCCTTGGCACTCAGAAATCGGATTTCATTCCAAAATACTTGGATTACCAGGTCGCTGAACCAAGCACTGGCTGTGTCACTAAAGTTTGTGGAGGCATTGAAGGAAGGACTCGCTCGAGTATAGGAATGATGAGCTTTTTCAGATAGATCAAAGCTTGCGTGCAGGGGTATACTCTCGATAACTGCCTATCAGTTTTTGGGCTTCTTGACCACAGCAACTTTTTCCAAGTCAGGGTGGCTGTATAAAGGTACCGCTCCGAAGTGCAATCTTCTTCAGACTGATGACTATCCAATCCGATAGTAGGACAGCGATATTAGCCTGGACGCTAGTGAAATAATGTCTACGCCCCTCATCCCTTGCACCGAGTTATTCCATAATTAGACTGGTTTGGGTGCCCGGCCATAGCGATATTGCAGGAAAGAGTAAGCCTGATGGGCTTGCATGGACAGTCACTTCAGTCCCAATAACAGTGTAATAGAAGGTGCAGGAGCTCTTTACGCTTCCTGTGGCTCACTAGACTGGACTGGACACTGGAGCTCCAAGGAGTTACACCTTTAACAGTAAAATTTGTCATTAGCTTAATATTCTCTTAAAACTAAGAAATGTTAAATAATTGAAGTTGTTCGGGAAAACGTCAACTGCTCACGACCAACTAATCTGAAATCTGTTCAAAACTTCTTGAACTCCTCGTACTAATTTATTATCAGCCAGGCAGAACCCATTTATAGTCGTAGACACATATAATCTCACAGAAGTTGTGCCAGCGCAGCTTTAAGCTCGCTGATGACAGAGCATTTTGCCAGATGTCCATCTATTTTAGGTTATGAGCTGGCGGACTGTGGTTTGCCGTTATCTACGCGGAAGCAGCGTTAATAGATTACGCTTCATAATACCGTTATTCTTATGTCGTTTACTGAAATCTCCTTCCCTTTCACGTTCATCCATCGCACGTTCGCCGTTATATTGCCCATTTTACACAAATTCCCATCCATCCACCGCCGCATCTGCTCTTGCATCTGCCGCGCATTTACTCTTTTACGCCCGCATATTTCTTTTTAAACGGCAAAACGTTTAAGCGCGACACACACGAACAAGACTAAACGCCAGCTGCAATATTTTTAATGTCGCCATTGTCAGCGGCAAATGTTGCATTTGACGAACACGCCAGTGTCATTGTTGCACCATCACTAGCTGGTTATTGTTATTGCTTTTGTTTCTGTTTTGGTTTTCCTTCATTTTTCCCGGCGCGCTTTCAGTTTCTGATTTTGTCAGCGCAGTGTCTGTTGCATTTCTCGTTGCTAATGGCTTTCCGTTCATGTTGTTTTTGTTGCTGCTTGTGATGTTCAAAAATAACGGGGAAAATCTGTTGGCAGCGAGCATAAAAATGTTAGCGTTGCATAAAAATATGAACACTTTTCCGCAGCACCCAAGGGGGCTAAAACCTGTGGCAGCTTCGACATGCCGCTACCACTCACACACACTCCCGTAGACCGGTATGTTTATGCCGATGCGCAACGGTGCAACAAGCACTTATGCGGTTCCAGGGAATAACGCGAAATATCCGGCTTAAATTATGACGACAAATATGCTCTCGTTCGCTGTTGATTTTATAGGGAAATTGCGAATTACGCGCAAAGTGCTAGTTTTACTCTAAATTTGGAATAGTTCCACGGTATTTTGTTTATTTCTCGTCATTATTTTTTTCGAACACGAAATTCTCCGGAAAAAAGTTTATGACACTCATAAAGTGTGGCTTCTCTCTACTTCGACAATTAAAATGGTTCTCAGTTGTGGAAACATCCGATTGATTGTGTGGAGCATATAACTTTGGAATGTGCACTTCACCACAACTTAGACTCATAACTACGCTCGCAAGTCCCGCAATTTGCACACACCTAAAAAGAGCCGAAATTTTTCCCCGACAACACTCACCCATTTTTTGAAGTAATTAATCGCTGCGCTCTTTTACATAATTATTTGTGTCATTAGTGATAAGCACGAGTCCATTAAATACACACATTCACTGCCAGGTTCCATAGGTACGCACATATGCTGGCCGCTAAAAGTATGCTAGGTTTTTTGCGGCGAACGATGATGGAGCTACAACTTTCCGTTGCCGGGATATACATAAATCAGCACGAGAAGGACTCTATGTTTTCCAAATTGTAGACACCCTGCAGGGAAACACGAGCAAGTCGGACAATTTTTGAGTTGAGAACTAGAGTAATTATGTCAGAGCACCATTGAAAGATCGAGTCTACGTAGCCGGAACAAATTTTCAACCGGTCAACTCGACAGATTTCTGCCGCTACAACAACAACAACAACAAGAAAATTACTATTGTTGGTACTGAATTTCAGAGTCGAATGAGTGCTTCACGGGGGTCTCACTCTTGGCGTTAGTCTCTTTATTAATGTTAAATTTCATTCCAGCAAAAGTTGAGGTCTGATTACATTATTAGAGGACTGAGCCAGTCCGTGTGGTGCATGTGGGCGCCATTTGAAGCACAATTCATTCAATTTGCATTATTCAAGAACAATAAGTCTAACGCATGCCCTTGAAATCTTTAAATTATCAGCTTTCTGGAGCAACTTCATTCTAGGGTCACTCAGAAGCATTTATGCCTCTACTGGCAGCAACTTTATACACGGCACGGTGCTATTATATGTATATAAAGTTGATGATAACTTAAATTATGCAAATAGCATTCCTCCACATCATAAAATTACTATGCAGAACGAGTATTCCTAGAGGACCAGATCTCTCTAACTCACTCCTCCATAGCAAGTGCCTACAAGCTCCACCTTCGCCTCAATCATAGCGGTATTCTGATGATGATTTAACATGCAATAAAATATGGTGAATTGCTAGGTTCACTCTCTATAACGGTACCCCCAAATTAACCGAAATTAACAAAGAGCGCACAGTTGCTCATGTGAGTGCAAGATAATACACCGAAAGGGTTAAACAGTGTAATTTGGCTGTTATTATATTTTAATAGTGTATTTTATTTGCCCACACCGAACGAGCGCGCAATTAAAATAACCAAAAGTTCTGTTATTTTATTTTGTTTCGGAAATATTTTTGTGCATAATTATCCGAAAATAAAGTATTTGAGCGGAAGCACGTGTGTGTTTTTGTGCGTAAATTAGTTTGGTTGCTGTTGCGTTTAATCAATTTAGCAGTGAACCTTCGTTTGACAGACCTTGTTGATGAACTTTTTAGATTTGAGGTTTTTACGCCATTTTTGTTTGCTTCAAAATTCAGCGCGTTGCTGCCCTTCGGCATTTAGCCTTGTCTACCTTCATCATGGTTGCTTCAATTACTTATTTATAAGAAAACGCTACGGTTTTCAGCATGTTAAAGCAGCTTTTGGCCAGAAGAAACGATCAAAGAAATATTGTAAAATGGAGACGGCTTAGGATGTTGCTTAGGAAAGTTGAGCAGCTGCAGGTCTTGCACAAGCTGAATCTGTGCGCTTTCAATTTAAGATCTCGACGTAAAATGCGCTGTGTTTTTTTATACGTCAGTTCAAGTTACTGAAAATGGCGTTGCATCGACTCCACACGGTCTTCGCGTAGACCATCAGCTTTGACTGCTATATTTTCTTTCCTGCGTGCTGGACGTAGTCTCTTCGGTCGATTATTATCTAATAATGATAGCTGGGTCTCAATATGGGTGATGGTGTTCCGAATAGTAGGTACAGAAGGCCGAAATTGAACTTTCGTAATAAAGCTGAACGATTTATGAAGTTGTTCAAGAGTAGGTTTATCCATGATCTGTGTATGATCTGTGAAAAATGAGCTTTTGAAAAATTAATACTAAAAAACTACCTATAGTACTTGGATCACCCATTACTGGAAAGGTTTCTGACTAGATGGAAAAAATATTAGTCGTTCTGTCCATTGTTCATCATACGCTAAGGTTTAAGGATGTGTATAGCAAATATTACGTGCCTTTATATATCATCCCAACCGAAAACCAACATCTATTCTATCTTCTACATTTTTATAAAACAACACCATATTTATTTGAGTAAAACGATAGCACCATTATCTTGCTCTCTCTAAGCGATAAACAAATATAAAACAGCTTTGAGGCTATCATTCTTTTCTACAAAAAGCAAATGCCTTTCTTGTGTGATTTCGTTAACAAAAATATTAAAATTAAATAAATATGTCAAATAGCAAAGAGAGGATAACTTTTTACCTTTGACTGGCTACACAGGCTACACATTGGCATTTTAAATGAGCACTAATGGCAGAAGAGTGTTCAGCATGTCAGCATGTCAGAGGCTCACTACTTTTTCTCGGCTACGCCAGCAACAGCAGCAAGCGCAATTATAGCAAGAACTACCCTTTTATTAGAAGGCAAGTGCAAAATGTTATCAGGCAACATTGAATAAAATTTCAACGAACAAAAAAAGGCCTAACGTCACATGTCTGTCGGTCATTAGGAGAGTTGGAAAAAGGCTGCAAAACATATGTCTATATATTTTATTTTTATATTATTATATGTGTGTGKGTATGTAAGTAAGTAAGTGAGCAAAGTTTTGGCCCTTTTCACAATGAAAGCAATTAAGCCATACGCGGAGAGTGGCAGTAGTTTTAGTCATTACAAATGGACATATGTCGAAAGTATTACTTATTCTGATACAAAATTTATTTAAATAACTGAACTGTAAAAACTTGTGAATCCTTTATTCTACAAGGAAGGTCACAGCAAAGTTTGACTTATCGCTTGGTAATTAATGTACGATTGTCTTGGCCCTCATCTGACTCTATGCCTCTTCAATAGAATACAATGTTCGACTGCTTCGTACTAAGCAAGAGGCGAAATCTTTCTATAAATTCTTTGTCAGCATGAATGAAAAATCCTTTATTATTATTCAAATAGCCAAAAAATTAATTAAATTACTATAAAGAGTATTAGCGGAAATGTTTAAAGAGAGAGAGAGAGATGCGCAAATATTTTTACTTATCTCCGTTTGCCTTTCGCCTTTCTAATTTCGATTACACCCAAATCCGCCTTTGACTTACACTCGACAAAGCATTTCAATTAAGTGCAATTTTCTAAAAATGAAAATGATGAAAACAAATAACGAAAATAAGGAAACAGCAACAAAAAACAACAGCAAAGTCGTTAAAAAGCTGAATGAATAAGCACACGAGTGTCTGCAACATATGCACCATACATGGAGAGCCAATATTGCGATGTGCAGCAAAGAAAGTGCCCAGTAGGACAGCTGACGGAAGTGTATATGATTACGCAACGACCTACAAATTATTTCGATGTCTTAAAAGGAGAGTCATATGCTATATATTTCTTCAGCTTTGCACCATGCTTCTCCATGCCATGCGATTTTATGAATGTTCGCGCATTTCCCTACCAATTCACCGAATGTTTGGAGAGTAGCGAATCGAACAAACTAAGCCACCTAAGCAGAGCAACTAGTAGTAGTCCTCATGGCATTATTCAAGTTGCTTTGCGTTGAATTCAAATTTCTTCCACGTGAAAAAATTGCATAAGAGATAAAAAGATCTCAAAGATAGCATGTCGGGAAATGGCGAATCGAAGACAGCCAATACTAGCTTAAAAACACTTTTTAGGAACGAATGTTGACTTACAAATATTAGACTAAATTCTTAAGCACTTATTTTTATCAGCCACTATTTCCAACACTTTTAATATTGCTTTGACGTTTTGAACTCCATTGCCTTCAGACTCACTGGCAGCTCCCCAAATTTCTTGCGAGCCACAGCAAACGACATGTGTGTGTAAGTATGTATATTCGCATACATTGTTGTATCGTAATTGGAAAATTTGTTGTGATACAATTCGGACTTCTCGCTATTTTGTTTCATATCGACTTACGCCCTTTTGTATTTGTTATCTCCTTACTTCATTTCTGTTTTTTATTACTTCTTGTTTTTAATCGCTTTGCAAAACTTTTAGTTTTATAGTTCTTTTTAGCGTCACTACATCCCAGCTGAGGTCCACTCTTTTCACGTACAAATTTATTTATACATGAGCAACCCATCCGGAGTTGGAGGTTTTAACCCGTCGTTGAAGTGGTCAGTCTGGTAATTCTACTTCAAATGTAAAATTTGTTTGGAAGAAAGTATAGGAAAATCAGCTTGGCACTCTTCCCAAGACGGTCCAGATTTTAAAAGGCTAGAATTAAAAACCAAAGTTATATATCCTTTCTAGACGAGCTATAATTAAGAGCTCTCCCAAAATTGATCTTCGCCGCATAGGTCAGTCTTTATAAATTACCTAACCAAAACTACCACTATGAAAATATCAAATATTATTCTTATTTCAAACCATTTTTGTCTTTCATAAAACTTTCCAAAAGCAAACAGTACGTAGTTCCTTCGCAAGTAGTCTTAGATTAGTCCAGCATCAGCTGCACATTCGGTCAATTTTTGCTCCATCCAAATAGCTCAATGCTAATTGATATATCTACACAGCCACACACACAAACACCCACTCGGTCGGGCGAATGTGAACTGTTTGTCGCTGGAAGTGAGAAAAATAATAATTGCTCGCATCCTTTGGTCGCCACGCTGGCTTCGGCTGACCTTGTGCAATACAACGAATTTCCAGCTAAAATGTTTTGCCCGCCCCCACATGGATGTATGCATGTGCAAGTGCATGTACTCGGCACCATTTAGTTAAGTTGCTATTCATTAGCGTTTCCTGCATTTCGCTTCATTGCAATCTTGTTATTATGTGTCGCGCTCAGTATTGCTGTTACAACAACGTCAAAGTGTCGTCTAATTAGCAGGATTACAATTGAATCACTATACAAATAAAACGTTTCACCACAAACATTGGCAGTCCGTTTTCAAAGGATACGCTGCAATTCTAGCGATTGAGTATCGTTTGCCAACGAAAAATCTTTAGTGTAAATGAAAGTATCGATAGCATTTAGATAAATACTCAATTACAAAGTAAGCTTAAGTGCTGTTGAACGCGATGTAGCACCACCTTCAATGGCGTACGACAACTGATCACATGGAGATGGGAGCTACTCATGAAAGAGAGTCGTCACACATGCTACAAATTGCTAATTGCCACAAAGGAGATAACGGGCTTTTACGAAATGCTGATAATTTCCTACCACACTTTGCAATAACTGGATTTCACGATAATCTCTCTTTTATAGGATACATGAACCTATTTTAGTTTATTCGTGATTTTAGAGGCAATTGCATGACGAAAGCCTAAAGCTTCATTTTGTTAAAAGCAGGAGGGAGCCGCTTCCTTGTAGTTGTTAATATAAATGAACCGAATAATATTTTCCTTAATTGAAAATATTGTCCGATTTTGGCAATTTTTACAAGAAAGTTTATGAATATTAGCTCAGTTGATCCTTAGCTGAACTTTATCACAGTCAATAACCGAGAACAATAACCGAGAACAATAACGCTTTAGCGCGGTCAAACACCTTAAGCGAGGTCAACGAGCCATTCTGTAGTGAAGTCAACCACCCAATCGAGGTTAATTATCTTTAGCACCCCTTCTGAGAACAATATCGTTTTTCCTTACCTTTTGTCAACAAACTTTTCTAAGTTCATTGATTGGGGAATCAACAACCGGAGCGCATGAGATTTAGAGTTGTTGACTTCATTAAAGGCCATTGACGATTATTGTAAAGTTTCTGATCATTTTCGGATGCTTTCAGACTGATTTAGATATTTTATAGGCTAATCAGATATAAGTTTAGTTTTAAAACAGACCATATTATTCAATTAATAGTAAATACTGAGAGAAACTAAACAAAAGACCAAGTTTTAACTTACATATAGAATTAGTTATCAATTTATATTGCACACTATAACTCGGCGGGGTACAAAAGGCCACTAAGAGACCATTCCGTTTATCTCGATCTTGCACTATACTCTTGATATATGATCAAATAAGATATTTCGAAGTCCGCATGCCTTCTCAAGGTTAAGGAGAGTCGGCCTTTCCGTCGACTGTCTTGCGGTTTCTAACCGATAGGGCTCTAAGTGATTTTGTCTGGTACTCATTCCGGAATATGCCCGCACCAGCATTATTTTATTTTGAAAGCTTCGGTCTACAGGGGTATTTGGATTGTGCATGACCATAAGTTTATTTTAGAGAAAGAAACTGTGACTAATATGAAAAAACTGCCGATTTGAACTACCTAAACTCTAGAGGACAGCAAGGAAACACTTTTTTTATCACATTCATCTCGAAGTCGAAACTCACAGATTCTCTTAAGTAAAAGACCGGGTTTGCATAATAACCACAATAGGTTTTCGTGTTCAGTGACATTATTGGTAGAACATCCTCTAACCATAGAACTGACTTATTTTACAGTTAACATCGGATACCTAAACTAACAAGCTCATTATCAATCCGTCTTTGAAATGTGCTACCCTCATTCCCCAAATTTATATGACATATCTCCCAACCTGAGACAATTACTGCCATCATCATCAGTATTATCATTAGCATGCGGACACCAATGCGTCAAACATCGCCATCGTCACCTGACAGCGACTATCACGACTGATTAACGTCACTTTTTAGCAGCGTCCGCTTCAAAAACGCGAAAGCTGCGAAATTTAATTAATTAATATACAACAACAGCAATACTGCCAAATCCAGCATGTCTGAACGTGCGGAGGTAGGGGATGCGCACCAAGCGGCGAGCAATTATCTGCTGTCAATAACAAAGATGCGCACATAAACGAAATCCCTAATATTTTATTCATTTTCCGATGTTTTATGTGCTGTGAGAGCAACAAAATCGCTCACTCTTATATCCTATTTGGACCGCCATTTCGTGTGATAAATTAGCCGATAACTCCTGTGGCGCACACTCCGTCATTGTTGCGCCCTTCTCATGCTCTCAGTTGGTCCTTGAACATGACGCATTAAATTATTTATATAAAAATGCTGCTTATTAGAAAATTCATCGAAGTAATTGAGTATTAATTTGTATATTTTGTACTGTACTCTAAAATTCACAAAACAGCGCCTGAGGATATGCTTCCATTTGAGTTTGAGCAAAGGTATTTCGAGCTGCCGCGCACATTGCGTTAAATTTACATGTTCAGTGATGCTCTGGTAAATTTTCATTTTTAACAATTTTCAGCCTCGTTAAATTTAAGCTTAGCTACTTTCTATGGCGCCGAATTGCACTTCGTGATTTAAGTTTGCACTTGCACTTGAATTTGCATATTTCCTGTCATTAACATGTACACTTGCATGCATTTGCGTTCAAATTTTTCATTTCTATATTTAATGCAGCTGCGTCTCACACTTTTCTTTGGTATACTTTATATATGCTGACCTTTTGCTGTCAACACAACGGTACTTTCATTTGGTTGTCGTCACTCTTTCTAGTTGCAGCTGCTGCATTTGCTGGAATTTGAATAAGAAAACACATCGCTGTTGAATTGCAAAAGTAATTTTATTTTTATTTCAAATTAAATAACTCGCGGAATGACAGAAGTGCTCACGAATGGCGCTTGCCTTTGGCTATGCAGGGTCAGTAATTTGAGAGGGTTAAGACCGTATGTTGCTTAGAAGCGTCTCTGATTTTTAACACCACCATTTACTGCATACCTTCTGCCATCTTTCGGATGAGAGATTGATTCCGAGCTGATAAAATTGTTGATCTTTGCAGGCAAAAAAACTGCTCAATGTTGTTTTTGACATCCCAATTTAAGGTAAAGGTTTACACGTCCAACAAAAAATTTACAGAGATCGGCATAAGTAATATTCCGAAGGTGCCAAGTCTGGACACATAAAATTTAAACTGCAAAGGTTTTTGTCGAGTAATCGAACCTGTATGAAAAGCCACATTATCCTGGTTCAACGCAACATTTTTCTATTGAATAATTCTGGTCCCTTCTGTTTGTGTATTTCAGAAGTATTAATAGGCTCACAAGACACTGTTCCTTTGAAAACCTACAAACAGTCACACAAACAGTTTGAGCTGGCTCATCCTTTTTTAGACCATGATCTCTAGCTCACAACAAAGCGATTCGAAAATGGATCTCTCTTTTGACTAAGCAAATCATAATCGTTTATGCGACGAAGCAAAAGTCGTTTCGTAAGAACATAAGGAGCCACTATGTCACGCTTCRAAAAAAATTCTAGACGTATCATGTGCTTGTGAAATGCAGAAGGATTTGGCAAAAATAAAGTAATCTCTCCCATTGTATGAATGACCCTAGTTTTCACACCACTGGCTATAAGGATAGCATTACCAACAAGTAAGGAAGGGCTAAGTTCGGGTGTCACCGAACATTTTATACTCTCGCATGATAAAGTGATAATCGAGATTTCAGGCGTGGTTGTGAACCGATGTCACCCATATTTGGTACATGTCATCAGTCGGTTGAGTACTTCCTGAGATATGGTTTTTGGTCCATAAGTGGGCGACGCCACGCCCATTTTCAATTTTTTAAAAAAGCCTGGATATAGTTTCCTTCTGACATTTCTTCCGAAAATGAAGTGTTTCTGACGTTTT